>NC_090921.1:622982023-623282023 GCF_040938575.1 Ambystoma mexicanum | reverse complement strand
TACTGCACATGGTGGCAGCAATGGCGCAGAGGAGGAGGCGTAGGCGGAGGAGGCGCAGGCGGCAACCAGCCAACCCTGCAGCTATGGCAAACCCCATTGCCCAGCCAGCCCGACCCCGCCGCCAGCCACCAATACCACGCATCAGGGCCTCACCATGGAACCTCACCCCAGGACAGATCCACACCCTATACCGGCTGGACCGTGCAACAATCATGCACATCACCGCCATGATTGAGGACAACATCAGCAGCCTTATTGACACCCCCACCGCCATCCCCCCCCTCTTGAAGGTTGTCTCAGTTCTGCATTTCCTTGGCACTGGCACCTATCAACACACGGTTGGTGAGCTGCACGGCATATCACAACCGTGTTTCTCAAAAGTCCTGGTACAGGTACTGGATGCCCTGTTGCGCCATGTGTCGGAACACATAGCCCTACCCCGCACCCTCCCCGAGGTCATTGCCACCAAGTTGGCCTTCCATGCCATAGCAGGCATGCCAAATTGCATAGGCGCAGTTGACTGCACCCACGTCGAGCTGACAGTACCACATGCAATTGAGGCGGTGTTCCGCAATAGGAAACAGTATCACTCTTTGAATGTCCAGATGGTTTGTGATGCCATGCAACTGATTACACACTGCTGCGCACGTTTCCCAGGCTCATCACATGACTCAATGGTACTGCGGAATTCCACGTTGCCACGGTACATGGAACGCTATGCCGGACAAAGCACATGGCTATTGGGTGAGTACAGCTGACGATGCTACAACCCTGTCAGAGTGGTGTGTGTGTGTCCAGGCAATGAGCATTGTGAGTGTGCCGCTGTGACCGCACATGCATCACCCCCCTTCCATCTACCAAATACACAGCGGATGCCAAACATCATGAAGGAAGACATGACAGGGCACCACAATGTGCCCGTGCACACGCTGCCACAGCCAATCCCGTCACTGTCCCATGAACCCTGTGCCACTGCAGACACCCACCCTCAATTGAAACACTGCCCCAAAAAGCACGAGAGGCGTGCAAATCATACGACGAGTATTTACTACTTCCGTACAGTGGAGTCACTCTGCCATGTGTGGACAGCACTGCACCATGACATGCACACAATCAAATCTCACCCGCAGGGCACAGCAAACATGCAAGTTAATGTGTAGGCCCATATGCAGTCAGCGACATTCCTCGTGATGGCCAAAACATACCTCCAGACACTGCATGGTTCATATGCATGAATGAATGATGATACAAGAATGCACAGCAGCAGATGAGGACATGATGCCACAAACACTGACATGTTCCCCCATCTACATCCCATGTAGGTGATGCGGGATATGCACTCACGCCATGGTTGATGACACCTGTACGGAGACCAAGGAACAGGCATGAAGAGGCATACAATAGGGCACATATCCGCACACGTGGAATGATTGAGAGGACATTTGGACTGCTGAAGGCCCGTTTCCGCTGTCTGAGCAGATCTGGCGGATCACTGCTGTACAGCCCAGTGAAGACGGGCAAAATCACGCTGGTATGTGCCATGCTGCACAATATATGCCTGCGCAGGAACATCCCAATGCCACCAGACGCAGATGAGGAAGATGGGGATGGGGATGGGGATGGAGATGGGGATGGAGATGGGGATGGGGATGGGGATGGGGATGGAGATGGGGATGGAGATGGAGATGGGGATGGGATGGCACCGCCTCCCCCTGGGGGTGCACATGATGGCCAGAGAGCACGGGATGCCCTGATTCGCATTTACTTTTGAGTCACAGCACATTCACAGTAATGCACAAACATGGTGACGACAATGAATTAATAGTTGCACTGCAAAATAAATGATCAATGTCCACACATGTATATCTTGATTTGAAATGGTGATGTATTGATGTAATCACAACAGGGAAGAAGGTGCATTGGTTAGGGAAGCTGTACACCCGGGGCCACCCACCACCCAAACGTGCCCACCCCCACCCAGAGCCCATTGTCCAAACCCCCAAAACTACCTACCCCACCACCCAAACGTGCCCACCCCCACCCAGAGCCCATTGTCCAAACCCCCAAAACTACCTACCCCACCACCCAAACGTCACCACCCCTCTCACACCCTTGTAGTCCACATGTGTCCTGCACTGCCCCACACACATGCCATCACTTCCGTGTGCGCTTCTGTGCAACCTTGCCCAAGGGACCCGTTAGCCTACTCGAGCGCCTCCTTGGACTGGCAGTAGTGGAGCTGGATGGGGTGGTAGTGTTTGATTGGCCAGAATCAGGGATTGAGGGCATCCGTGCCAGATTTGCCTGTTGGCCAACCAACATGGCCTCCACAAGCCTGGAGGTGTGGTCATTGCCCTCCCGCACATGGCGTGCAAGGGTCACTATGGTGGTCGCAAAGCGTCCTATGGACCTCGACAGGCGACGCACTGAGGCGCTGTAGCTCTCCCTCTGCAGCCTGGATTCCTCTAGCTGCCTCTCCACCAGCTGGGTGAGGGTAGCCTGCTGGTCCTCCATCCGCTGCATGCGGGCATTCAGTTCGGCCATGGATGGGGTGGGCGACCTCATGGGACTCCCCAGTGAAGTGGGGCTGAACCCCAGCTCATGGAAGGAGCCCAGGTCTTCCAATGTGGGCATCTCCCCCTGTGGCCCCGTTTCCGAGTGCTCTTGCGGGGCACTGTTATCACTGCAGGCCGCCCCCTCTGCAGTGCTGCTGCCTTCGGTGTTGTGTTGGGTGGCCATGATAGGTTCCTGTGGCACCTGTCTGGACTCAGCCAGTGTGGAGATGGTGGGGATGTTGGTGGTGGTGTGCTGCACATCTGTAGTGGCTGGTAATGTGGCCAGAGGTGCAGAACTGCCGGCAGCATCCTCCTGTGTGGTGGCGGTGGCTAGTGTACTTGCCGATGCTGATTGGCTGGCCTGTTGTGCAGTATCAGTGTCACTTGAAACGGCTGTGGGGACACAAAGGGCATGCAATTAGTGTTGTTGTGGTGGCAGATGGGTGCATCACATGCGTCATTGAGATTGTACATTGAATAGTGTTAGTCACATGCATCTGATTGCTGGTGTCTGCATTCAGTGATATTGGTTGCCATACGGATCATAATGGGTCCTTTGGCCCACACATGCACTGCCTGGGGGGGGGGGTGTTAATGGGTCCTTTGGCCCACACATGCACTGCCTGGGGGGGGGGTTGTTAATGGGTCCTTTGGCCCACACATGCACTGCCTGGGGGGGGGGGGTTGTTAATGGGTCCTTTGGCCCACACATGCACTGCCTGGGGGGGGGGTTGTTAATGGGTCCTTTGGCCCAGTACTCACAACAGCATATTTACATGTGGCATTCATGTTTGGGCACTTACCGGCATCTGCAGGTGGGCTCACTCCTGCCTCAGCCTGCCCAATCCCATGGATTCCCTCTAGGTGGAGGACGCTGCTGCAACGCTCCTCCCATGCTTGCAGCCTCAGTGGGGAAGGGGGTCCTCCGCCTGTCCCACTGCTGCGTTGGCGGTGCGTGGAAATGAGGTTGCGTACCCTCAGCCTCAGGTCGTCCCACCGCTTGTGGCAGTCCTTCACGCTCCTCACTGCCACGCCCACAGCAGTGCACTTGCGTGCAGCTTCGGCCCACACCTCCTTCCTCCGCTGCTGTGTGGCACGCCGTTGGTCGGCGCTGAACAGCATCTCAGCATTGTCCACAATGTGCTCCACCAAGACGGTTAGCTCCGCCTCGCTGAAGCGCTGTTTGCGCTGCCTCTGAGCAGGAATTCTGGCAGACATGCTTGTGGTCCCTTTTGGCTTCTCAGAGTCAGGATTGTGCTTGTGCTGGCTCTGGATGGCAATGGATTGTGCTTTTATATGATGGCCGCCTCTCTGTTTCCTGTTTTGGCGATCATGGTATTTCCGGTTCCGTGTCCGTGGCGGCGGAGGCGGAAACGGGTTTTGCGCCACTTGTGGCTTCGTTATTTCCATTTCCGTGGGGTATTCCGTGACGGCGGTAACAACGTTTCCGAGTCCGTGTGGTGCGCGCGACCGACAGCGTGTAATCGGGCGGTTTTTCCGCACCCTTGCGGACACGGAAACGTTTTTACCGCCATCACGGATTTTGCACGGTCCCGGACTGGCAGGTTGTAATGAGGCCCATTGGGATTTTCCAACATTAAAATTATTCCATCATAAATGTACACCATCATCTTGGAGCGTCTCCTGTCCTCGATGGAATTACCAATAATGATCTCAGACACAAATAACAGGACAGACTATGGTACTACTTTATTGTCAGCTAAAATAAAGTAGGGCAATCTGGCAAACATCAAACTGTAGTCCATGCACTCACATTTCAATTTTGATTACACAACGGTTTTATACCTCAATGTAAGTAAGCTATGACGTCATCCTACCTGGCAAACCTAAAAACCTATTGAAGGGAGGGATTGGTTAAGGGAACATATATACCTATACATCATATATTCGTAATATCACGGGATTAACTTATCTACTAGGCACGCCTTGAACACCTCTAAATACCTATAATGCAGATTATAGCAGAATAAAAGTAGCGGGTTGGCCTGTGCAACATTGTAGAGCATGTCGTTACATAGACCCCTATGATTGGTTGGAATTCTCTCCCAACCTTTGACTTTTAGCTAGTTAGCAGCACATGAGCAAAACGAAACCTAGGTGTAGAGAGCAACATCAGACTACTACCCACTTGCCCAATTAGTCCATCTTCTCTCATCAGTCAGGCCACAAGCCAAGGCTTCTCCTTTGTAGTTGAACTTGCAGGTTGATCTCTGTTCTACGACTTTCAAGGGAGTGAAGGTACACCATTATCTTCATCTAGAGCTTAATGAATAGCCCTTGTTTTTGACTTCTGAATCGCATGCGAGTACCATGATTTAGTCCATGTTGACCTTTTATTTAATTCTATGTAATTCAATTAAACTGGGTGCCATTACTCCTTTAGCCACTCCACCCTGCAAATGCTTTTCTCGTCCTTGATTGTCCAATACTTGCCACTTGCAGATGTTTTATTCTTTGCTTCATCTAAGAGAAATATGTCTTATGTCTTATGTACGTGTCTTAGCCTCTTGACTCCCTTTGTGCCTTGGAATTATTCCTTTATGTAGCATCCTTGATCCCAGGCCAATAGACTCTTATTTATTCCTCGAAAAGCATCTCCTGACTCTGCAGCCCAGGTCTATCTCTGCGGTAGTTTAAATGATTGCAACACAAGGCCGAATTCCATCTTTTTCTAGTGGTTGCTTCGGTCATCTTATGTTTTCTTCTGCATCAAACTTATATGTTTCTCAGCTACCTTGCGTTTCTGCATATGTGCATTCACTTCATCTCTAATCACTAATTTCTTTGGTGCACCTGATTTCTTCATATTCAATTACATATTTCTATTGTTACTTCAGTTACATCTTCATTCGTTAAGTATTTGTATATCATTTCAGTGCTTCTTCGTGTCTTTCCTTTATGATTTCACTCTGCCCTTGTTCAATTTCACTTATAGCTCTTCGATGTACAATGGTGTGTGCAGACATCCTTCCAAACTTTCAGTGCGAGGGCACATTCAAAACTGTTGTCTGAGTGCACATCATCTCTCGTACACCCGATGCAGTATTGGGACAATACCTGGTGTCCCACTTAGGGTTCTTCTCCTGCTGTTCCAATATGATGGAGGTGAGGGCAGGGGAGCTGGGCATGGCGTGTCCATGTGCTCCTCTACATTCCCCCCTCTGGTCCAGTCCACGACCCCCTCCTCCTCTTCAATCTTGTTAATTTTTTTCCCACACCTTGATTTCTTTGGGATCAAACTTTTGCCACCCCCCTGAGCACGTCTGCATTCTTTATATGCTCATCCTCACTCCAGGTCATGAGACAGCATTCTCCAGTCAGTTGACAGAATTCCCAACGTCCAATACAGTTCTTATGCTCCAGTAGGTAATAAAACTTCATCCCTGGGTGTGCCAGCAAACTCTTCTTTATGTTCTCACAGGTGGTGTCTCCAGTTTGTGGTGTATGGTCCCCATTCCATCAATCATTATCTTTATCCCAATAGCTTTCTTAGCTGTCTTCTTGCATTCTCCCATAATGATCCTTAAAAGACAGAATCCTAGCAATACCAACACTGGTATTGCTCCAAGTAGTTTGAAGGCATTTGCCGGCCATATTGGAATCCATGAAAACAGAGACGAGCACCAATCATCCTCTTCTATCTCATCAATTACCTCCTCCATTTTCGTGTGCAAGGTTGTCAGCATAGTTATTGCCTCTGCCAGGGTTCCATTTTCTCCATCAGGGACAGGTGTGAATGTAAAGCAAGAAGGACCGATCTTTTTGCACACGCCTCCTTCCATTGCTGTATTTAGCTCCAGGACATACCTGTTCAAGAGGTCATAAGCCTGATGGCCCGTATTTCTTCTTTGATTGCATTAAATCTTTTTATTGTTGTGTCGATCATTTGTAGCAGCTCCCAATCAGTGTTCTGCAGCCACTTGGCGTTTACTGCAGTCTGTATTCCTGGCATGCATATGGCTGTAAATATCACTGCCTTCTTGCTGAACAACGTATGCTCCGCTGGAATATCGGTGTAGGCTGCTATTGATTTTGCTGAGAAATAGTTCTCCCTCTTCAGCCGATGGAGGTTGAGCAACCTCTTTTTTCTCTGGTGTGTATCCATCTTTGGAAACTCTTCAATTTGCAGGTCACTTTGTGGAATTACTAATGCAGGAACATGTATGATCACAAAAGTACATATTCTTCCCCAATTCTTAGGCAGCTGCTTTTAAGCTCGGGATCCACAGGCCCAATAACGATCCATTACTACAGCAGTTCATTTATTCCTGGTACTTTGAGCACCTGCTTACATCCTTTATTTTCTCCAAGTATAACCAGGTATTTGTTCCTTAAACATGTATTGCATTATTTATTGGTATTATTGACTCCGGTCCTGCTTCATTGTCAACCCATATTAATAGCTTGGAATACTTGGCCCATGACTTTAGGCATATGTCATTTACTATTTGCACTATTCTTACTGATTCCTTCTTCAATAAGTGAGTTATGTGTGGGTACATCCCTATGCAAGTGCTCCAAGAAAGAACAAGCGCATTAGATGATGGCACTCTCTATTTAAATGTGTTCTTTTAGTGTGGGCTGCACATTTCACAACAGTGATAACCAATGGGAGTCATAGTGCCTCAATAAGCTTATTCAACAGGGGTGCATGTTGCACCGGTGTGCCGTCTGCAAGGAGGAAGTGCATCCTTTTCCAGCGTGACAAACCTGCGTGTACAGTTGACGTCACATATGCAGAGTCAGAGTACAATGTCACTTCCTCATCCTCATATATTTGAAGTGCGGCGATAAGCGATACTAATTCTAGAGTCTATGCTGAGCAATGAGAAGGCAATCTTGCACTTGTCACTATTTCAAATTCACCCTCACAATTCTGCCTCACTACTGCTGATCCAATATGCCTTTAACCAGTCGTTTGGTACATTTCTGAAGAACCATCAATAAAGAAAATTCCCCCCTACTCCAAGAGCATTTTCTCTAAAGCAAGGAATGTCTTCATAAAACTCAGTATACGTTGTGCAGTCATGTACATAGTCATCCTTCCCTACTGGTTCTGCTATGAATGGTGCTGGGTACACTATTCTACATCTAACAATTTTAATCGCAGGGTCCGAAATAATTACCTTGTACCTTGATGCTCTTTGTGTAGTTAATGTTCTTTTGGGTTGCTCTAGACTAGCAAATGATGCATCCTCAACAAATAAATGTCACTGAACACTCAATTGTAATACTTGAAGCTTTTTAAATAGCAAAGGCAGCAGCAATGCTTGTCCACAAGGTTAATGCCCATTCATTACTGGACCTTAAATCCCACTATAGTAAGCCAATGGTTTGTGTCCATGTCCCAATGTAATTTTCTGTGTAAGAACTGCTGTCATAACATTTCCATTTGAATGAGAAAATAAATACAATTATTCATGATAATCAGGAGTTCCTAGCACAGGGGCTGTACTAATTGCCTTTTTTAATTCTTCAAATCCTTCAGTCATTTCATCTGTCCATGTATGTTATCTTACTTTTGTCTACTTGTGCTTCTTTGAGTCCTTTTAAAAGTGGTTGAATATATGTGCTGCAATCAAAAACCCAGGCCCTACAACAGTTAAATAGGCCTACACATTGTTGCATTTCCCTCAATGTTTTAGGTTATGGAATCTTCATAATTGCTTCTGCTCTTTCAGGTGTCACTTTTCTCCCTTCTTGAGAGATTAGCTGTCCTATATACAGGACCTCTTCCTGACAATATTATAACTTCTCATTGTTTACTTCATATCCCTTCTCTGCTAGTATGGTCATGAGTCAAACTGAGTTTTCTCTGCATCTTTCTTCTGCCTCACTGCATACTAATATGTCATCTATGTCCTGAGCTATTGCACTCTCAAGCTGTACATTACCTAGGTCCATCTGGAGGACCCTGTTAGAAATTGAGTGTGACTCACAGTACCCCTGAGGCAAACAAGTATGTTTCAGGAGGTTATTTCTATATGAAAATGAAGTCCAATCTTCAAGTCCTCATGAAGCGAAATGTTTAGGGGATGGAGATCCTGAATAAATCTCCATGACTCCCCTGTTGATTTCTCCACTGGGTACACCGCTGTGTTACCTGGGGACTCAGATGGCACCAATATTCCCTGCTTCTTTAAGCAGAAATAGTCTCAAATATTCATCCACTTCTCTGGACAAGGGATATTGCTTTGCTTGTGGCAAGCGAACACCTAGTTTAAGCTTGATTTGAACTGATCCTACTCTTTCAATAGACCCAGTACACATGGACTGTCAGTTCATAAAATATTTGGCGCTTTCTCTAAATCTTCCTGGAAAAATGACAGTTTCTTTTTTACCATTGTCATTCTCTGTGGTATTTCTCTATTCTCCACTTTAATCCAATAAGTGAGACTCATGAAAAATACGAATTCATCATCTGAATAATCATCCCTGAAAAGCTCCTTGTCTGTCAAGTCTGGCAACTTATATCCTTAACAGAGGGCTATTACTGCTCTCCATCCTCTTCCCTCATCATCTGTCCCATTAACAACCACCCTTTCTTCTGTGACCAGTGAGGCTTCTAACTCTAAGGGGATAACCAGTCCTTTTTCATCATCCATAGGTATTTCGAGTCTGAACAAAAACTCTTCAGGTATTCTCAATATTTTACCTACCAACCTGGGTAACCAGGTTAATAAAACGGTCACTGCTGCAAAATATTTCTGGATCTAGAGGGACTCCTCGTAATGCCTTCTGGACTGTAAATGCTAATTAAACTCTATCACATTCATATGATATGTCCCTGGAGTGGAGCACGCTATTCGTTTGTCAGTAAAAGATAAATGGCCTTCATTAGGAGGCTGGCGGTAGCCCTGCCTGTAATACAGGCACGGCTGCCAGCAGTGTTTTATTTTTTTCCAGTGCCCAGAAATGGGCAATTACCGGATCATTACGGACTTGCCGGACCCGGTATTTACCCATTCCTGGCCGCCGGGAAAAATTCTTCTCCTTTCCCATTAAGCCCCATAGGTCTCAATGGGAATTGGGAAGCCGGATGCACCGGCACCGTTATTAACGGGGCCGGTGGATCCGACATGCTGTGCTTGCGGGTGCCGTTCTGCCCGCTAGGTCTGACCTGGCGGGCAGAAAGGCACCCGCGAGTGCAACTTGTAGGTTGCCGGTCCCGGAACTATGGTACCGGCAACCTTACCTGTACCGTAGTTCCCGGACCAGCAAACTTGTAATGAGGCCCATTGTCATGTTAAGTTTTGTCCTCAAGTCACGTCCTAATCTGTTAACTGGTGTCTGCCAAGAATACAATAATGGCATAGACACATCATGTTCTCCTATAGATATTGGTAATGTGTCTGTTAAAGGAACTAAGCTCATTGCGCTAGATAGTCGCTGCACATTCATGGCAATGCCTGACTTTGGGTATTTTCCCTCACAGACACAGGAACAAGTCACTACAGTGTCTACAAGGAACAAAAATGTCTTGCCTCCTATCGTTACCTTGACCCTTGGTTCCTCTTGGGGGTCCGGTGTCTCTGATAGTACTGAACACATCAGGTTGCTCGGTAGGCTGTCATATTGTGCATATAAATGCATCCCTGTACCTGTAGAAGGATTTCCTCCTAATACGGTCACACTCCCTCTTCTAGGTGTGGGTGTTTGTGGGAACACTGCGCTCATATTCCATTGTGATACCATGGACTGTTGTGTTTGCATAGGCACTTGCTGTAGTTGTCCTTGTGGCGGTTGCATTTGTAATGCAGCTTGCTGTTTTTGCTGAGTTTGGGGCACTCGTGTCTGATTTTGTGTGTGATCTTGGGCATAAAACCCATGTGCTTCTATATTATATTGTGGAACAAAGCCTATCTTCCCTCTTGGAGTTTGCCAATTTTGATGCATGCCCCCTCTACTTCTACATGTTTGGCTATCTGTCCCATCCTCCCACAATTCCAAACATTGTTGCGGCTCATCCACCATTAAATCCTCCTCCTCCCTGAGGGTTTTGAAATCCACCACATCCTCTGCTAGGCTCATTCTATGGCTAGATTTGATATTTCTTTCTGCACTAACTTTGCTTCCTCCGGTTTTCTACTCTCAGCTTTCTTCTTATTCTTCTCCTGTAACAATCAACAATGATGTACAATAGTCAACTGTATTTCTAGACATTGCTTTGCTTCCATCCCTACATGTTTCTTCATCTGCCATTGCACTGGCTCGGGCAGTCCTTGTGGCAGAATAATGCCACCATTTTATCCCACAGTTCTCTCATCTCCAGACGCCATCGCTCTTGAATATCTTGAATAAAGGCAACAGGATCTTCATCCTCACCCATTTTTCTAGTCATAATGAAACCCATGTCTGATGTATCGGCATATTTTACCCTAAGCGCCCTTCATGCAACTGCTCTGCAATTATTAAATGCTGCTCCATCATGTGTTGTGTTTTGAGCAGTCACACTGGCATACCCTGCTCATTTCCAAATGTCATCAGCCCTCTCCCCTAGAATGGCTGCTAGCAGGCCTTTTATGTCACCTATTGCTAACGTCATTCCCAATGTCCTTCACTATGAATCATAAATCCATGTTCCTGCATCTGAAATCAATCTAGGTCATTTACATTACAAATTATCCTTGTCCATTTGTGGCCATGGTATATATTGTGGTCATCCTCCCTGTTTCTCTAATAACGGAAATTGTGTAAACCCTGATCAGTAATCATAGCTACACTTCTTGTTTCCCAGGTGGAGCTTGTCTCTACCGTTTGTCTCTGTCCTGGCAGTGACCTTAATCTGCTTACATAAAACACGGATATATCCCCTGCACTGCACGACCGTACTTGTGGTCGCTCAGTGTATTGTGTCGGTTCTGGTGTTTTTTCTTTAGGGCCCTCTAATTCTGACCATTGTCCCCCTTTTTCTACACTTGAATATTTCGAAAAACTACATGCGCCCTCTCTTGGCTCTTTCTTGTTTTCCTCCCTTTATTCGTCTGAAATCATTATGCCCCAACTTGTATGTCTTTCGTCCCTTTCCACATCATCAAGATCTAATCTACTTAAAGACAGCGTTCTATGTTCATCTGTTATTACGTCATTTGACCTTCCTCCTGTTTCCCTCGCTAGAGATCCTTCGATATTCTCTTTTGTTTAATATACCCATCTTTAACTCTTATTGGCCTATATACATCCCCAATTCGTTTCCAAATGTTTTCTGCTTCATTCTCGTCAGCCCATTTTTATATTCTCTGTATCCCTTGAAGCTCCCTGCAGACCTGTTGTGAACCTCTCTCTTCCTTCCATTGTTCTCATGCTTTGATCAGCTCCATGTCACTATTTAGTAGATGATCTATTTCATCATCCCTTTGTCCCCTACTCCTGTTCATCTCTTCTTCCCTTCTCCACATCTCTCTCATCTCTCCTTCCACCCGCTTTCCTTGTAACCTGCATACTTTCAATCTCTGTTTTTCTATCTGCTCTAGTTTCTTCTCTTCTAACCTCTCCGTCACTTTCCTCTCCTAATACTTTCTTCTATTTGCGTCCTCTCTTTTTCCTTCTCTTCCTTGTATGCTTTTTCTCATTGTCTTTCTTTCTTTTCCTGCTCTTCTCTTTCTTCTCTTTCTCTAACACCATCAATGCCCTTGTCATCTAGTTTGATTAATACCTGTCCTCTCATCCTCTCATCCATTCATTCTGTACTATTGTCACTTCTTTAGCATTGTCCTTCACATCTCTTTGTCTCTTTGCTTCTTCCTCTATCTTTCTGTCCTTTCTCTCATCACTCTGTTAATTTTCATTAGCGTGTAGACATGTATTTGCATTCTCTATTTTTGTTCTCTTCACATTGTCCTCAATGTTATAAGCGGGGGGCCTGTATGCCGGATTGACATACACTGCTGCTTTTTTCAATTCTTTTAAAGGATCAAATCGCTGCTTCTCAATGTCTGCATCTCAATGTCTGCACTCTTGTTTTCAGAATGGAAAACAGGAGCCGAAGGCCTTAAATCATCCCCTTGTTTGCCACTTTCGATTCTCTACTTACAGCTGTGGCTCAGCTCGAGTCCCTCAGCATTGATTTTTCCCCAAACAACCAGTTCACTGCCAGTCCACGGGGCACCTGTGGGGACCGGACAGGATTTTCTTCAAAGGGGCACCTGCCAACCAATTCTTTTCACACATGTGTATTGCATGCCTCTCTCCACAGGAAGTTCCATCATCTTCTGGCTAATGGCGAAAGTGGTCGATAGTCAGAAAGTCTAGATCTGGGCCCAGGTCAGCTGGATCAGAACACTGCTACACACTGCTAAAAAAATGTGCATTAGCAATTTGGAGCGTCTCCTGTGCTCAATGGAATTACCAATCATGATCTCAGACTCCCATAACTGGACAGACTCAAATAATATGGCAGAGTACTACTATTTGTAGTCTGATTGTGCAACAAAATGTCTCTTTTTAGAAGCACCTTAACACAAAATATCTGGCAAGAATATCTAAACTGTTTTTTTTATCTTCTTGTTTGATCATAATCACCATTCACATACATGTCTAACAACAAACATTCAACAAAATTATTTTAGATGCAAAGTATAGAAACACTGTATCACTCACAGATGCATTAGTGTTGCCTATCTTGTGGAAACAGAGAAATTGATATGAGGCTGGGAAGCCCAAGAGGAAACACACCAACACAGGTTACAAAGGACATACAAAGCGCTTTATTTCAAAGTTACAAAGTTACCAAAGTCAATTGACATACAAATAGCTATTCGGCCCTCTGACTAACACACAAACCTTCAACGTTAGGTTCGTACTGAAAGTGGGAGAGACCGATCATCGGGATGCTTGGGTTTTTATACGTTTTGTCCTGCATTGGCCAGCCCTCTCGCAAGTTAACCATTCTTTGAACTGTGGCTAGGGTTCGTAGCCAGGTCGAACACACAATGTTCCGCTTATACAGTTACATATTTACACACAGGTTAAAGAGAGGACAAGGTCTTAGTTCGTGACCCTAACAAGTGGCCTGCGGACATATTATTTATTCACGTGTGCGGAGGTCACCATGGCCGGAGTCTTACTCAAAATGTCATTCGGCCTCCATTTTGTGATTCAGGGTGACTTCCACACTGCAAGAGTACCTAAAATGGCAGCTAGATCCAAGATGGCGGCTTACACAATACAATAAGGTCAAGACCTTGCCGCGGAACCTATGTACATGGTATTCTTTAGACAACTTGGCGTAGGCCAACATACATTCAAACAATGCGATTGGGGTCACAATATTATATAGATTTCCACAGATCCTCCTTTTTGGCCTATGCCAAGTGCTAATACATCATTTCCTAATGCTTTCGAAAATAACTGAAGGCATCATCATCCATAGGTTCCGCATCATTGTCCGAAATGTCAATAGCCATAAAGTTGTTCATAAGAACTTCTTGCAACATGAACTCTTTAGATGCTGTCTTCGGGGTGTATATCTTATGCCCTATTGCGCTCATTACCTGAGCACAACATCCCCCCATCATTCCACATATACTCGGGAGGCATTGAAAACAACAACAAAGAACTAACAGAATCCCTAAAATACCTAAAATGACAGAAAGCACCTTCCACCCCCAAGATCGTAAGGAATCCCAAAACCAAGTACTAAGGTTCCAGTCTTCTACAGGGATATGGACTTCAGAACTGAGAGTGTGTAAATTCTAAATTGCTTTAAAAATTGTTGGCGAAGAATCTGGTACGAAAACACAACAAGCGGACCCCACTAATTTACATACTCCACCTCGTTCAGCTAAAATGACATCTAATGCCATTCGATTTTGAAGTGCTACCAATCTTATCGCTTTTTGCTCTAAGGTCATATTGTAAAGTATGTCCGTGGTCCGGTTGATCGTTTTCTCCAACACCCTCGCTAATCCCCTAATGTTTTCTGAATTTGCTATTTGTCCCCAAAAGGGCACTACTGATTTGGCTATATCCCCGAACACTTGTCCAGGGGTATTTCCATTACTATCCCGTCGCGGGCGAGCCTTAGATACCTCTAAGGTACTGACTATAAATACACCTGGTAACAATATCCCTAAATAACAAGTCCCCTGCCAATCCTTGGGCAACCAGGGAAAAGCTAAACTACCACAAACAAAATAAACGGGTCCCCCTACATACAAAGGCCTATTTTCCCCAGTCAAGTTTACAGTATTTACACAAGGCTCGAAGTCTCCCATTGGCCTAGTGCCATTTCTTTGTACACAGAAGGGAACTGAATCAGGACTATGATTCACAGAATAAGAAGGAGGCATGGCATCCTTATTGCCTATCGGAGCCATCTTAAAAGAAACTAGATTTTGGAAAGGAAAAGATAGTTTATCAGACGGCCTAATAGAAGCGACGTTAGGTTTACTTCTATTTGCGAAAAGCGAGCATCCCAGGGGAGTCAATTCACGTTTTTCAAATTCATTCAAATTAGTCCCATCGAAATTCCCTGAGATGCTATCATTCCATCGGCCAAAGAAGAGTGCTCTAAGAGAGGCATAGCAAGAAGTTGTTAAAGGTAAGGGATGTATATACCATCCCAGTCCCTTGTTCCCATGTTGTGGTAAGTGGGTGCAGATCCAACAATTACTCTTATTCAAAATAGCATGCGTAGCATTCATCACTATCATCAAAGTGTTATTATGATATTTCTGTCTATGCCGAGAGTCTCTAGGGGACAGAGTGTGAAGGTGTACAGAGGGAGTCAAAACAGTTGGTACGATTTTGGTCGGTAACAGAGGCTTCAAAGGATACATTTCTTCAAAATACCAAAGCCCCACGGCAGCAGTTGCAAAAGTAACAATAATCAGAACGAGAACACAACAGTACGTTTTCTGGGCCCAGGCACATTGTTCATTGTTCGATTTGGTCACCTCCTTATCTAATAGTTCAATACGGGGAGCAGCGGTGAAGGCGGCAGGCATCATGGTCATCCCGATCGACGGCCCCAATGTTCGTTGCTGGCGGCACTTCGGCCGCGCGATTTCTTAGTCCTTCCCAACCCTAGCCAACAGAACCCTCCTTTTCTTCGTTCGAAAAAAGGAAAGACAACAGTACTTCAATCAATTTTTTTTTCCTTCCAGATGCACGATACTCGTGCCGTAGTCCTATTTCCGTGGTCGAAGGTTGTACCTGATGGTACCCAAGTTTGTTGAATCCAAAAGCAAAGTATCGTCGCTCCCTGAGGGGAGCGTCGTGTCGGTGGCGACGGAAGTCGCAGAGCTCGAAACAAGATTTTCCGGAAGTGATTGATCAAGAGAGTGCGGAGACAAAATGGACGGCTCCCCGAGCTCCTCAGGCTCAGAGAATTTCTCCGACGCACTCACAATGCTGCCTGCTACTCCGAGATCAGAGATTGTAGCACCAGCGAAGGGTTCTGTTTCTTCTGTAGCGTCTGGCGTCGGGTGAGGGATCTTCTTAACGTGTGTTGCATGTATCCAGTTCTTCTTTCCTGCCACCCGCACTGCCGTCCTGGTGACCAATAATACCTGGTAGGGTCCGCGCCAGCGAGGCGCAAGACAGGAAGACCTTTCGTAGGCCTTCACCAGGATCCAGCTACCGGGTAGTATATCGTGTCCTGGGCCCGTAAACCGTACAGGTAAGGCGGCATTCACCTGGTGGTAAATGAAATACAGATTTTTAGTCAATTGATTACAGTAATCTATGAGCAATACATTATCCACATCCCTCAGGGCTTTAGGTTTAGGGAGACCCCAAATATTAGCAGGCCTTCCCATTACCACCTCGAACGGAGAGAGCCCAGTTCTAGTCTGGGGTGTGGTGCGCATAGCTAACAACACAATAGGTAAAGCGTCGGGCCATTTTAGCTTAGTGTCGGCACATGTTTTTGCAAGTTTGTTTTTCAAAATACCGTTGTGTCTCTCTACCAACCCCGCACTTTGAGGGTGCCTAGCTGAATGAAAACGTTTCTCAATCCCTAGGGCAATACATATTTGCAACATTACGGCTGCGATGAAATGGGGGCTGTTGTCCGACCAAATTATCCTCGGGAGCCCAAATCGAGGGAAGTACACTTTCACCAGGATCTTTGCGGTGGTCATAGCGGCAGCATCTTTGACAGGGAAGGCCTCGACCCATTTGCTAAAAGCACAAATGATGACAAGAACATATTTCAAGTTATTACATCGCTCCATTTCAATAAAATCAAGGTGAATGGTTTCAAAGGGGACAGAGGGGGGCCCGAAACTTCCCCTTGGAGTCACTGTCCCTTTACCCACATTGTGCTGCAGGCAAATCATGCAATTCTGAACATGTCTCTTTGCAGTTTCCAAAATTTTATCATTCACCCAAACCTGCTGTAATATCTTCGTAATTTGCTGGGCACACACATGCGTTGGACCGTGTGCCATTGTAACCATTGCTAACACATAAGAATCAGGAAGCAACCATTTCCCGTTGGATGCGTCCACCCAACACCCTTCGTCATCCAATTTTCCCATGCCTTCAGCCCACTTCCTAGACTCTTCAACTGAGGCATCAGTCTGCATGTCTCGCACAGACCCAATGCCTTCATCTATTATACAAACATCTCTCACTTCCCTCGAGGTGTAGATGTCTGTGCTAAGGTCTGTGGCTGTTTGTCTAGCTATCAAATCTGCAAAAGCATTTCCTCTGCCCACATTGTCTATGACCTTGCGATGTGCTGCACA
Source organism: Ambystoma mexicanum (assembly GCF_040938575.1). NCBI lineage: Eukaryota > Metazoa > Chordata > Amphibia > Caudata > Ambystomatidae > Ambystoma > Ambystoma mexicanum. Next base: position 623,264,754 of record NC_090921.1, on the reverse strand, counting down.
TTTCATGATCGCTAATTGTTCAGGGAGTGAGAGCGCTGAAAGTAGTTGTACTATTAAGGGACCATGCTGAATCTTGGTCCCATGTGAGGTCAGAAACCCTCTTTCCGACCACAGTTTTCCGAAGTTGTGAGCCACCCCAAAGGCGTACTGGCTATCCGTATAAATATTGACTTTATGCCCTTGGGAGAGCTCACAAGCGCGGGTCAACGCTATAATCTCCGCGGCCTGCGCGGAGTTATGCGGAATCCTTTTAGTTTCAACAATCTTGTTCAAAGTAGTAACTGCATAAGCAGCTGTAGATGTGCCATTCGGAAGTTTGAAGCAGGAGCCATCGCAAAACAGCTCCCCTTCCGCATTCTCTAAAGGAGTATCTGAGAGGTCTATCCTGCCCTTCGTTTCTTGTTCGGTGGCATACAGGCAGTCATGTGATCCTTCATCACTGCAAACAATATTTTGCGGGAGAGGTAAGAGTTCAGCCGGATTGAGAACACAACACCTTTTAATTTGGATATGAGGAGCAAATAGGACTAATTCGTACCTTGTCAACCGGGCAGAGGTAAGGTGTTGCGTTTGAGTTTTATTCAATAGAATATCAACAGAGTGAGGTACCATCAAAATTAAATCGTGGCCTAAGACCATCCCCTCACTCTGTTTTACAGACGCAGCGGCAGCAGCAACAGCGCGCAGACATCGCGGCAAAGCGCATGCAACAGGATCGAGGGCGGAGGAATAATAGCCGCACGGCCTATTCTTCCCTCCATGTTCCTGTGTTAACACAGACAAAGCACATCCATCACATTCATGCACAAACAACACAAAGGCCTTATCGTAATTTGGTGTACCCAGAACCGGTGCTGAACACAGCGCGGTTTTGAGAAGCTCAAATGATCGTTGATGTTCCGATTCCCATGGCAGTGGCAGAGAAATGCCCTTCTTCGTCAAAGCCAACATCGGTTTTACCACTAGGGCAAAATTCGGGATCCACAGTCTACAGTAGGATGCCATCCCTATCAGGGCTCTGACTTCCTTCTGTGTTTTTGGGACAGACATGCCAGAAATGTGTTTTATTCGTTCAGGTGTCAATCTTCTCCCCTCCTTTGACAGGAGGTAGCCTAAGTAGGCAACCTCCTGGCAACAATATTGAAATTTTTTAAGTGAAGCTTTGTGACCATTTTCAGCTAAATGAACAAGCAACTATATAGTGCCTTCCTTACAAGCTTTCTCAGAGTCTGCAGCCAAGAGCAAATCGTCTACATATTGAAGCAGCGTGCAAGTAGGTGGCAATTCAAGGGTGTCGAGCTGCTCCTTTAAGGCTCTACTATAGATAGTAGGACTTTCAGTATACCCTTGAGGTGCTCTTGTGAATGTAAACGAGCGTCCCCCCAAGGTGAACGCGAACAAATACCTGCTCTCCTCATGTATCGGAATACTAAAGAAGGCGTTTTTCAAATCTACTACACTAAAGTGTGTAGCCGTAGCAGGGATCATTGTTAAGATCGTTGTTACATCAGGCACGATTGGAAATTGTGGGGCTACCACCCGGTTAATAGCACGAAGATCTATTATAAACCGGTACGGAATTGCATTGTCGCCTTTCTTATATACTGGCAAGATCGGACTATTACATAAGCTACCTGTTATCTCTTCGATCACTCCACGATGTACAAAATCGGAGACAATGCATTTCAGAGCACGCTCACCTTCAATTGAAATTTTATATTGCGGAATGCGCGGTAGCTTAACCCCATGTTTCAAGACTATCTTAACAGGCTCGATGTGTAATATCCCGACATCATTGTCGTCTATTGCCCACAAACATTCCGGGACAATGTCAAACTCGGGAGGTAGAGGTCGGGTCAAGTACTGGGAGTTAAAGGGTTGCTGTGGTGAAACTGTTAATCTTATTCCGTCAGGGGAACAATGAATCACTGCATTTAGTTTCTTTAACAAATTCAACCCTAGCAAATTTTCTCCGCAGTTTGAAGTAAGAAGAAAAGGGCACTGGTCTGTGAAAGGACCCAAAGAAACAGATACCGGCGCAGAAACCGGACAAACAGTTGGTATACCAGAGAACCCTATAGAAACGTTTGTTTGCCCTGACAGTGGGATGTTTGGAACCCTAGAATGGTCAATGGAGCACTTTTGTGCTCCAGTGTCAATCAAGAACTGGTGTTTTCTATTCCCCACCAATAATTCAACGTAGGGGCCCTTCTGAATAACGGGAATAGGTAAAGGTTCCAAACGCTGCTTCGGGCAATCCTAGTAAGGCAGAACTTCGTCAAAGGGAAGTTCTTCAGAAAGATAGGCAGCAGAAGGGTGATCAAATATATTTCTCGAGTCCATACTCTGAGTCTGATTTTCCCGTGAAAAAGGTTGTTGTGGATCTTGTAGAAGCTGACCCCTATCGGGGCCCCCTGCTCCGGGGCGGCCCCTTGGTCGCCTACCCATACCTCCAAATGTGCCTCCTGACCTCTGACGAAGGGCAGGGCACTGTGCTCGCCAGTGACCTTCCTGGCGGCAATAAGCACACTGATTAATATTGATAGAATTCAGAGGAGTATTTCCTCTTGGAATGTACTGACCTCTAGTCTGTGTCGTACCTCCTCTGGGGTTTCTGACAATTTGCTGCAACAATACCTTAGTCTTTAAGTCGCCCCTTCTTTTTTCGATTTTCTCTTTTTCATTATTAACCCGATTCTCATAATACTGAGCCATATGCAAAACTTCTGACTGAGACTTTGCCTGCCAAGCGCTCTCTGAGGACATAATTTGTGACTGGATGTCGGGCAACAATCCACGTACAAATTTGTCCACAAACAACCTCTTCCCCGACTCTGTGCCTAAATCCTGTCCACTGAAGTCAGAGAACACCTGTTCAAATCTATTAAAGAATTCAGTAGTACCTTCAGTTTTCCCTTGGACGCAGGCCGTAAGCTTGTCCCAAATAATCCTTTTTTCTGGGATTATAGTTTTTAGTTTAGCAACTATTCTATCGGGTAAGGTAAGTATTACCTGGGGTGGTTTCTCACCAGCTGGCCGTTCCCCATCTATTCTAATCAGATTTACCCATGTATCCCCTAGCCCCGGCACATCATCTACTGTCCGTATCTGTTTCCATGTATCAACTGGTAAAAGCACTGGAAACAATAAGTCCATGTCACTTAAGGTGAACACAGAAGACTGTAGGACGGATTCTATCGCTTTATAAAACCCTGTCGGGTTTTTCCTAATATCAGGGACTGATTGTCTAATCGTGTTCACTTCCTGTCGAGAGAACGGGACGTGAACAAACTGCGATACGTAATGTGCAGGGATATCCACCGCGGGAGTACCAGCCGCCGCGTCGGCGGGGATTTCTGCTTTTGGGACAAGGGTTGGAGGGACCTCTCTCATAGGCAACTGAGATATAGGGACCTCCGACCGCTTACTGAGCAATAGGGCCAAATCGAGCGCTAAAGCAGCTGTAGAAGTGTCGGGTGAAAAAGCTCTTTTACAAATATCTAATAACTCTATGGGGCAACCAACCTTCTTCCCTATACATTCCTCCTGTAAGTGTTGTACCATCACTTGGATTACCTTTGTTTGCATCTCTACCGTGTATTGACTGTATGTGTCATACACCTCATCTGGCGGTATCGATGAATCCGAGATCCATCGAATCGCGTCTTTGGTACAAATTCGTATTCCTCAGGTGCTGATCTCCGGCACGAAAGGAACCGTTTCTGTACATATATCCTATCGTCCTCATGATCCTCGTTTTGTAATCTTTCAAAATCACTCCTAAACTCAAACAACCTATCAACATGTCCATATACTTTCTTCTCTGTGTCCCTCGAAAGTGCCAAAGCATTCAGATCTCTCACCCCTTGTGGGAGATCTGAAGTCTGCAATCTACCCCACATTACCCCTAAGTGAATCCCCAGTCCTTCAATAAAAACATTTTTCTCGGGAAAATCAAGCAAATTAGATAATGTTGAAAATGCATCAGTTTGATCACCTTTTTCCATGCAATGCTTAGCCCAAGCAAATAGTTCCTGTTTCCTGCCCGCAGGAACAGTACTACGAGTCACAATTGTTGACCCTGCACCGGGATCTGTTTTAACGAACACGGGGCTCCCCGGAATCGAAAGTGTAGGTGGACTTAACAAGGGTGCAGGGGAGAGAGGCAGAGTAATAGACAAAGGAGCGACAACCAAAGAACTAAGAGCAGTAGGCTGTGCAGGGGGAGTAGGAATAGCAACGGGAACAATAGCAGGAATGGGCAAGGTGCCCACAACAGGAGCATACGGAGGTGGCGCTGAAGAATCAGGCCTCCGTTCGTTCAATATTTTCTCAATAAACTCCTCGGAAACATGGAAATCTTTAGAGGGGTAAATTTTCTGGACCTCGAGCGAGAAAGCTCTATCCTTTTTCTGGGCTTCTTCTAATCGTTTTTCCTTGTCATACAACAATGCTTTTTCGGCATTTGTTTTATGACGACGTGCATGTTTATCCCTACTTTTAAGCTGCTGCAATGCTTCCTTTTTCCAATTTTGTAATACATCAAAGGCTGCTGGCCTAGCCTTTTTCTTAAGCAAGATCGATTCTAAGTATTCAATACGGGGTATCTCAAAACTACCATTGATTGGCCACTGAAATTCGGAGGCATTTCTGGTCTGTCTGTGCCAAATGTCATTAAATACAATACTACCAATGCCATACTTACAGTACATAGTACACGCCGGCGACCCCTCCTGTGGTGCCGGACGGCTAAATTCCAAAGATTGTCGATCGCTGCGGAACAGAGCCCTAAAGCAGCTAGACAATTTCCCAGGCATTTCTCAAAAAATTGGTGCTACCTGGTCCAATAATTGTGTCTGCAGATACAATATGCCAAATTCAAATTGTCAGGGTTAAATTAAGAGCCGGGTCACGACTGCACCTGACCAAACCTAAGGAGGACCGTACGGTTTACAAAGGACTTCAACTAACAAATTTTTACCTGCGTTCGGTGGTTTCGGCAAATCTGCCCGCCTCGGATTTGGACCCTCGTCAAGATGCCGTGTCAGACCGCACGACTATCGCCCAAGGATCGGATCGTGCAGCGCTGCCGAGGTATCGCGTCTCGATCGGTCGGGCCCGCAGAATCACACCGTCCGATCCCGATTCGATAGTCTGCGTCAACCTTCAATGATCCGGCATCAATCTTGAGGGTCCCTATTCGGGCGCCAACTGTGGAAACAGAGAAATTGATATGAGGCCGGGAAGCCCAAGAGGAAACACACCAACACAGGTTACAAAGGACATACAAAGCGCTTTATTTCAAAGTTACAAAGTTACCAAAGTCAATTGACATACGAATAGCTATTCGGCCCTCTGACTAACACACGAACCTTCAACGTTAGGTTCGTACTGAAAGTGGGAGAGACCGATCATCGGGATGCTTGGGTTTTTATACGTTTTGTCCTGCATTGGCCAGCCCTCTTGCAAGTTAACCATTCTTTGAACTGTGGCTAGGGTTCGTAGCCAGGTCGAACACACAATTTACATAATTTGATCAGTTCCGCTGATACAGTTACATATTTACACACAGGTTAAAGAGAGGACAAGGTCTTAGTTAGTGACCCTAACAAGTGGCCTGCGGACATATTATTTATTCACGTGTGCGGAGGTCACCATGGCCGGAGTCTTACTCTAAGGGGCCGATTCATGGAACAAACGTGCGCCGAAAATCCACGCGCAAGTAGGCGCAAGCAGGCGCAAGCAGGCGCAAGCGGAAAAAAACAGGCGCACGCGCACGCGTGCGATTCATGGAAGTCCCTGCGCGTGTTCACCGCGCGATGTGCGCCAAACCCGTGCATGGCGCACAAGTCACTGCAACATCGCGAAAGGCGTGCGCGACGGTGCGCGACGCGCACAGTGAAAGCGCACAACCTCAGCGCACACAGCAGAAAGTGGGCGGGACATGGGGCGTAACGCGCGGAATGGGGAACAACACGCGAAAATAAGGGCGTAACTGGGGATGCACTGCACGGAAGCAGAGGTAACGCCCACACGCACACGAACCACACGTATTCATGGAATGGAATAGGGCAAACCCACGCACAGCCAAAGCCGCGCACAAGCTGAAACACGTCCGCCACACGAAGGCAGGTGGTAGAGTCCCAGCGCATCAAAAAAGTGGCGCCGCGGGAAGTAAAATACGCGATTGAGCGGGGTACGTGTATTCCGGGGGTGCGCGGGAAGTTACACACGCGAATGAGCGGGCTACGTGTATTCCGGGGGTGCACGGGAAGTGACACACGCGATTGAGCGGGTACGTGCATTCCGGGGGTGCGCGGGAAGTTACACACGCGAATGAGCGGGGTACGTGTATTCCGGGGGTGCGCGGGAAGTTCCACACGCGATTTGGCCGGGTACGTGGATATCAGGGGTGCGTGGGAAGTTCCACACGCGATTGAGCAGGGTACGTGTATTTCGGGGGTGCGCGGGAAGTTCCACACGCGATTCGGCCTGGTATGTGGATATCAGGGGTGCGCGGGAAGTTCCACACGCGATTGAGCGGGGTACGTGTATTTCGGGGGTGCGCGGGAAGTGACACACGCGATTTGGCCGGGCACGTGGATTTCAGGGGTGCGCGGGAAGTTCCACACGCGATTTGGCCGGGTACGACGATTCCAGGGGTGCGCGGGAAGTTCCACACGCGATTTGGCCGGGTACGTGGATTTCAGGGGGGCGCGGGAAGTTCCACACGCGATTGAGCGGGGTACGTGTATTTCGGGGGTGCGCGGGAAGTTCCACACGCGATTTGGCCGGGTACGTGGATTTCATGGGTGCGCGGGAAGTTCCACACGCGATTCGGCCTGGTACGTGGATATCAGGGGTGCGCGGGAAGTTCCACACGCGATTGAGCGGGGTACGTGTATTTCGGGGGTGCGCGGGAAGTGACACACGCGATTTGGCCGGGCACGTGGATTTCAGGGGTGCGTGGGAAGTTCCACACGCGATTTGGCCGGGTACGATGATTCCAGGGGTGCGCGGGAAGTTCCACACGCGATTTGGCCGGGTACGTGGATTTCAGGGGTGCGCGGGAAGTTCCACACGCGATTGAGCGGGGTACGTGTATTTCGGGGGTGCGCGGGAAGTTCCACACGCGATTTGGCCGGGTACGTGGATTTCATGGGTGCGCAGGAAGTTCCACACGCGATTGAGCGGGGTATGTGTATTTCGGGGGTGCGCGGGAAGTGCCACACGCGATTTGGGCGGGTACGTGGATATCAGGGGTGCGCGGGAAGTTCCACACGCGATTGAGCGGGGTACGTGTATTTCGGGGGTGCGCAGGAAGTTCCACACGCGAATCGGCCTGGTACGTGGATATCAGGGGTGCGCGGGAAGTTCCACACGCGATTGAGCGGGGTACGTGTATTTCGGGGGTGCGCGGGAAGTGACACACGCGATTTGGCTGGGCACGTGGATTTCAGGGGTGCGCGGGAAGTTCCACACGCGATTTGGCCGGGTACGACGATTCCAGGGGTGCGCGGGAAGTTCCACACGCGATTTGGCCGGGTACGTGGATTTCAGGGGTGCGCGGGAAGTTCCACACGCGATAGACCGGGGTACGTGTATTTCGGGGGTGCGCGGGAAGTTCCACACGCGATTTGGCCGGGTACGTGGATTTCATGGGTGCGCGGGAAGTTCCACACGCGATTGAGCGGGGTACGTGTATTTCGGGGGTGCGCGGGAAGTGACACACGCGATTTGGCCGGGTACGTGGATATCAGGGGTGCGCGGGAAGTTCCACACGCGATTGAGCGGGGTACGTGTATTTTGGGGGTGCGCGGGAAGTTCCACACGCGATTCGGCCTGGTACGTGGATATCAGGGGTGCGCGGGAAGTTCCACACGCGATTGAGCGGGGTACGTGTATTTCGGGGGTGCGCGGGAAGTGACACACGCGATTTGGCCGGGCACGTGGATTTCAGGGGTGCGCGGGAAGTTCCACACGCGATTTGGCCGGGTACGACGATTCCAGGGGTGCGCGGGAAGTTCCACACGCGATTGAGCGGGTACGTGTATTCCGGGGGTGCGCGGGGAGCAGCACACGTGAATTGCACGTGTGGGTCCTCCCAGGTGTACCCTCTACACCCTCCACGGCCCCTGCAGGTGGCTCACACCACAGGGGCCTACCCAGCACATGTCCTGCAGGCACCCCATCCACCATGGCCATGCCCACCAGCCAACCCACATATCAACTAGCACTACTGCCCACCAACGCATGTCCCCCTGCACCCCCAGCCACCAGGGGCAGCCTCCAGCAGGCCCCCACCCATGTCTCCCCCCACCCCCACCCCCCAGCAGTGCAGGGGCAGCCTCAAACAGGCCCCCACTCATGTCCCCCTGCACCCCCACCCCCTAGCATCCAGGGGCACCCTCCACCAGGCCCCCACTCATGTCTCCCACCCCCCAGCACTGTGGGGCACCTGCCAGCAGGCCCCCACCCATGTCTCCCACCACCCCCACCCCCCCAGCATCCAGGGGCACCCTCCACCTGGCACCCACTCATGTCTCCCATCACCCCCACTCCCCAGCAGTGCAGGGCACCCTCCACCAGGCCCCCACTCATGTCTCCCACCACCCCCACCCCCCCAGAATCCAGGGGCACCCTCCACCAGGCCCCCACACATGTCTCCCAGCACCCCCACCCCCCAGCATCCAGGGGCACCCTCCACCAGGCCCCCACTCATGTCTCCCATCCCCCCCACTCCCCAGCAGTGCAGGGCACCCTCCACCAGGCCCCCACTCATGTCTCCAACCCCCCCCACCCCCCCAGCATCCAGGGGCACCCTCCACCAGGCCCCCACACATGTCTCCCAGCACCCCCACCCCCTAGCATCCAGGGGCACCCTCCACCAGGCCCCCACTCATGTCTCCCACCACCCCCACCCCCCAGCCACAAGGGGCACCCTCCACCAGGCCCCCACTCATGTCTCCCACCACCCCCACCCCCCCAGCATCCAGGGGCACCCTCCACCAGGCCCCCACACATGTCTCCCATCCCCCCCACTCCCCAGCAGTGCAGGGCACCCTCCACCAGGCCCCCACTCATGTCTCCCACCACCCCCACCCCCCCAGCATCCAGGGGCACCCTCCACCAGGCCCCCACACATGTCTCCCATCCCCCCCACTCCCCAGCAGTGCAGGGCACCCTCCACCAGGCCCCCACTCATGTCTCCCAACACCCCCACCCCCCAGCATCCAGGTGCACCCTCCACCAGGCCCCCACTCATGTCTCCCACCCCCCAGCACTGTGGGGCACCTGCCAGCAGGCCCCCACCCATGTCCAACTCATGTTCCCCACCCAACATGTCATCACAGTCCAGATCCCTGGTCTCTATGGTCAGCCCCCAAATGCAAAACACCCACCCGAGTATTGCATCCACCCACTCATATTCTGCAATTACATCACAGAACACCAATTGCAAGTTCCAAAACAAACACATGTCCCTCACATACACCCAATGGGTGTCAGTGAATCTCAAAACACATAACATGAAATGCATGAAAACAATGAGACACCACACATTGAAGTGCAACAAATAAATAATGTATTAAAGGAAAGATGAATAGAAACAAAAATGAAGAAACTGAAATGTGAATGGAAAAAAATGAAAAGAAGCATGTCCGTCCAAAAAAAAGAAAAAATCAAAGAATATAGAAATCCAAAGTAATGTACTACAAAGTCAATGTCCACCAAACAAAATCCAATGTGAAAAAAAAACATAAGCCATTGATCCATGGATAATTTAAAAAAAAAAAGTATGTACAAGTCCATAACTATGTACAAAGCAAGAAGCCAGGGTCCATCATCCCAACAAAATAAAGGAAACCTAACTAACTACACTAACTAATAAAAAAAACTATATACAAAAATGTGGCCAATGTCCAAAAGGTCCAAATGAAATAAAAACAAAAATGAAACTTAACACTACCTACATAACTATGTACAAGGGCAGCGGGCTAGTTCCACGGCTCACTTCTGGATGTGCCGGGCCAGGGCATCATCGAACTCCTCCTCTATGTCCCGGAGGCGGTCCTCCTCCATGGCCCCGAGGGTCCGCAGGGCCGTCGACGTGTCCACCTCCAAAGCCCTGCGGATTGCCTCGAGGCACTCGACCCGCCTCAGGGCCCTCTGCATGGAGTTCTCCGCCCTGACCATTGAGAGCCATGCCTCTTCCGCCCGCTGCCGCTCCGCATCTATGGCGTGGCCCAACCGCTGCCACACGGAAGACACTTTTTGTCCTGGGTCCTCCTGCCCTCCGGCCGATGCCTGCCCCTCCGATGTCGAAGGCCCCGAGCCTTCATGGCTCCCACCATGGAGCTGCTGCTGCTGTGCCTCTGCCCCTGCACTGCCTCCTGCTGCCTGCACATCCTCCGCCGGCTGGGGTGCAGTCGTTGACGTGGCCACCCCTGCTGGTCGTCCGACTCCCGACTGTGGCAGGGATGCCTCCTCCACCAGCCTGGCCGCACCGTCAGAGGCAGCTCCACAGGGCACCCAGGTGACTGATGGGTGGGAAGATGGCACAGAGGACGACTGGCGCGTAGGGGGTCCAGCTGAGGAGGGGGTCGTGGCAAGCCCCATCAGACGGAGGAATCCGGCCTGGGTGACCTGTCCCAGCAGGCTGACGTGGTCAACGAGCCATTCGAGATGACCTGCAGTCTCTTCATGAAAAGACTGCAGGTCGCCTCGCATGGCCCGTTGACGCAACGGCACTCCAGCCAGGACAGGCTCAACCCGGGCCTGGATAGCCACGTCCGCAGGCAGGGGAAGGCCAGTTGACGTCAGCTCATCCCCTGCCTGAAAACTGGTCTGGACATGGGCATCCCTGCTGGTGCAAGATGATGCAGGGACAGGATTGCACACAGGCACCTCCGCGGCGGCCTGTGCTGCCTCCTGTCCCTGGTCCTGCACTGCACCACTAGCACCAGTGGGATCCCCACCCCCAGACCCCGTCTCCGGTGCTTGCACGGCCTCCTCCTCCACCAAACCCCCCACCAACCTGGGTGACTCTGTGCCATCTTCCCCCGTTGGGCCCTGTGGGGTCCCAGCTGCCCCTTCTGCTGCCGAGGAGTCCAACTGCAACCTCCGCCTCTTGGACCTCCCCCGGCAGCTGCGGCCTGGGACGCGGCACCGGACTCCTCACTCCCCGACGAGATGACAACCTGGGAGGGGAGCCGGGCCTTGCGTCTCCGGCTGGCGGTGGGATCCCCGCCGCTGTGCTCCACAGCACCTTCTCCGCCCTCTTCATCAGTTGACGCTGCAGACAGGGAGAAACAAAACACAGGCATCAGGGCACTGTACAATGTACACATACACACATGACAGTTGTACATGAGTGGCATTGGCAAACCTCTGACATGTCATCACAATCCCCAACACACATGTCATTACAACTTGCACACACGAGCCATACCACAGCCATGTTGCAACTGCCAACACCATCCATACACATACAACAGCATCAGCAGGCAAAGGTGAGCCAGACATCACATGCAACACAGGAAGTGCACCACACATGTACACACACCACCACACTTGCATGCATGTGTACACCTCTGCTAAGTGTCGCAGTGTTCAGACGGGCATCCATGTCACATCTGCCAATCAGGCTTCCACATACCGCTGTCACATGCATCCATGTTGCATCACTGTTGCACCCTTGTCAAATACACACACATGCACATGTACACAGCGCTGATACAATCAGCTGAAAACAACATACATGCGTGACATCACGGACATGTCTACTCACATACACATTCATACAGACTTGTGTGCCCACACAACTGCATTTGGCATGCAAGCCCACACACACAGGCACCATCCATGTCTCACACATTACAGCCCTCGCATGTGTCAGCCCCACGGCCCTGTACACCCGCACCCATACTCGACCCCATACAAACAGATGTGCAACCTGCACACTACTGAACAATCACCACACGCACTGCTCACAATCAGGATGCATGTACACTCACCGCTCGACTCCAGACGGGTCTGCCTCTCAAGGACCTGGACGTGGAGCGCTGGGGATATGTGTTCCAGGACCCTCATCTGTTCTTCCGACAAGTGGCCCCGGCGCCCCTTGGCATCCGCTGCCTTCAAGAGGCGCCGGGCCTTGGTCAGGGTCCTGGACCTGAAGTCCTCCCAGCGCTTCTTGACATGTTGGAAGTCGCGGACTGCCACCCCCTCCGCGTTGATGGCAGTCACGATGTCAGTCCAGATCCGAGTCCGTCCTTCCTTGTCGGCGCGGCAACTTCCGAAGAGGGCATCATACTGCCCCAGGACTTGCTCCACCAGGACACCAACTTCGGTGGCACTGAAGCTGGTGCCCCTCTGCCTCTCTGGCCGGGGGTTGTCAGTGGTCACAGATGGAGTTGGCCCCGACATGACAACCCCAGAGGCAGGAGTGGGTGGGCAACTGGGTCCTGGGGCTGGGGAGCGATGGAATCCCAGTCGGGAGTCTTTGGTTCCAGCAGGGGTGGTCACACCAACAGCACCCCTGGCTGATGTGCAGGCAGCAAATGGCAGGGCACGTGGGCAGCAGGCAGTCAGGCAGCAGCAGATGGCAGGTGGGAGCGTGCTCGAGGCTCTGGGGGGCAGTAGTTCGGCCTTCTGGGCAGGAGCGTGGTCTTCCGTGTGCTTACGCGTGGCCAGCTTGATACGGAGTGATTAGGCACGTGAAAATTCTGCACGTCAGCGTGTAATTCGAGGAAAGGCCCTTAGCGCGTAAGCGCGTCTGCACGCATACGCATTTTCATTGGACCAAAGGCCCTCAGCGCGTGAGCGCGTCTGTGACGTGACGTGCGAGGGAGTATCCCTCATTGCACGTGATGACAGTACACACGTGGATCCCAACCAATCGCGTGTGAAAGTTCACGGGACCCCGAAACACACGTACCCCGGCCAATCGCGTGTGGAACTACCCGCGCACCCCGAAACACACGTACCCAGGCCAATCGCGTGTGGAACTTCCCGCGCACCCCGAAACACACGTACCCAGGCCAATCGCGTGTGGAACTTCCCGCGCACCCCGAAACACACGTACCCAGGCCAATCGCTTGTGGAACTTCCCGCGCACCCCGAAACACACGTACCCAGGCCAATCGCGTGTGGAACTTCCCGCGCACCCCGAAACACACGTACCCAGGCCAATCGCGTGTGGAACTTCCCGCGCACCCCGAAACACACGTACCCAGGCCAATCGCGTGTGGAACTTCCCGCGCACCCCGAAACACACGTACCCAGGCCAATCGCGTGTGGAACTTCCCGCGCACCCCGAAACACACGTACCCAGGCCAATCGCGTGTGGAACTACCCGCGCACCCCGAAACACACGTACCCAGGCCAATCGCGTGTGGAACTTCCCGCGCACCCCGAAACACACGTACCCAGGCCAATCGCGTGTGGAACTACCCGCGCACCCCGAAACACACGTACCCAGGCCAATCGCGTGTACGCTCGCTCCCCTCCGATCACATGCGATGACACCAGAATACGGGAAACCAACGAGTCCGCCCACACGGAGGCGTCCCGCGCCCGCGCACAGCATAAAAGTGCGCGCAAACAACAAACGCGTATATACAGCGACGATGAATGCCCCATTTGTTGCTGCAGTGATTGTGGGACACCGCAGGAGGAGGAGAATAGCCAGGCCACGCATTTTTGCACCACGGACAGGCCTTTTTGGGATGCCTGACGACCAGGTCTACGGCAGGTATAGGTTTCCACCCCATATCATCCTAGACCTGGTCAGGGAGTGGGAAGATGACCTCACATCCCCCACCCTTTGCTCCCAAGCATTGAGCCCCTTGGAGAAGCTGCTCAATGTCTTGCATTTCTTGGCCACTGGGTCGTTTCAGCGGACCACTGCCATAGTGGGGGGGGTCTCACAGGCCACGCAGTCACGCTGCCTACACCAGGTACTGGCAATCATGACAGCGCGCCCCTCAGTCCGCAGGCACATATACATGCCCAGAACACCCGCAGAAAGGCAGGCCGTTGTCCTGGATTTTTTCAGGGTGGCACACTTCCCCAAAGTGCTCGGTGCCATAGATTGCACCCATGTGGCCCTACGTCCACCTAGGGCCACTGAGCACATCTACCGAAACCGCAAGCACTGGCATTCCATCAATGTACAGGTGGTATGCGATGCAAAGGGAATCATCACCTCTGTGTATGCAAACTACCCTGGCTCCACCCATGACAGTTTCATATACAGAATGTCCGCCCTGAGCCGGGCCCTGGAAGCTGGGCAGCATGGCGACACATGGCTCCTAGGTGAGTACAAATGCCCTTGCACATGCATGCAAGTCACACACAGACAAATATACCAACCCCAATAATCTGAACAATTATCACCTCCCCAGGGGACAGTGCCTACCCTCTGAGCAACCACATGATGACGCCAATCCGGAACCCCAACACACCACCCCAGGTAAGATACAACGCTGCCCATATTGGAACCAGGGGCATAGTGGAGCGCACATTCGGAGTGCTCAAGTCACGTTTCCGCTCCCTTGACCGCTCTGGTGGGCAACTACTCTATGCACCAGCAGTTGTGTGCAGGATCATTGTGGCAGCATGTGTCCTGCACAATGTTGCAACACGGCAGGGCGTCCCGGTGGACATGGTGGTGCCCCCACATCCCCAACCACAGGCACAGGCGCTGCCCATGGGAGGGGACAGGGCACGTGGCGAGGTAGCCCGGACCCAGCTTGTGGCCACATTTTTCACCTAAACTCCCACCCCTGCGGAGTGCACACAGGCCTGGCACATACCAGGTGACAATCGATGATGACAAAGTGACAGTCAACTGTCACAACCCTACCACCCTGAGATAGTTGCCATGGAAGTGCCACATCGTCTGCATCCCTAGCTACTTAAACAGAAGCTATCCTGTGCAACCAAAATGCACACATATGACATGTGACATGACATGAGCCATACACAAGTATTACAAGGCACAATGAGGCAGGGGGGGGGGGAACAAGGGAACACAGAGAATGGTACTACTAGGCCAGGTGTCATTGTGATTGTGCAAGTGCAGGGGTAGGGGGAAGGGAAAAGTGCAAGGGTGGGGGGGAGTCCAGTACAGGGGAAGTAGGCCAAACAATTATACATAGGTCGCCTGGTGGCAACTGCTAAGGTAAGTGCAGACGAGTGCTGGGAAGGGAGGGCTGTAGGGATAGAGAGACAGTACTGCAGTGCAGGGGTTGCCAGGGTGGCAGTGCAAGTGGACAGTGGCTGGCCCAGGGACCGAGGTTGGTGAGAGTGGCCCAGTTGCAGCTCCTGTGCAGTTCCAGTGAAGAATTCTGCAAGGGAGAGGCAGAGAGTAAGCAGAAGCAAAGAGGAAGGTCTTGAGGTGCTTCCTGAACTGGAGATGGTTCCCCTCAAGTTCAAGTCAGGAAGTCTGTTTGAGGGGTAGGGCCCTGCTGCGGAGAGAAACCTACCCCCAGCTAGTTGCTCTGAGAAGCGGATGACCTGGACATGCAAGGTGTGCATCACACACACCTGCAAAACAGGCCATGGCCATCACTGTCATGACAGTCAAACCCTCCCAAACATCAACATGACATGGCAAGCAATACCCATACACCGACCCAGTAACGATAAGGTACACATTTCCATGTCCTAAATGTACAGTGGCATCGGACAATGATGCCTGACACGGAATCCGATGAAATGACAGACCAACAAAATGTCCCACCAAAAATAAGTCGATTCCAAATGCATTACAACAGTCGTAGACGTAACATCACAATGAATGCCTGGCTATATGCACATGATGCATTGCAAAATGAACACTGCAGCTCATGTGTGCAATGTCCTACTCCTGCATCACACTGCTCAGCGCACAGCACAGTGAACAGCCATTGCGTGTGATGCACACCCTGAGCATCACATCTAAGTGACAGACTACATCAAACATCAAATTAGGCATGTACTCGAACCATAATCGGTCACAGAACATGTGCTGGCGGGACACAGTGGCCACCAGAAGGCAAACAGTGTACACGTGGATATGCAAGGGTGGGAGTACATGGAGTGCATCCGAGTGCAAGTGTGTGGTTCTGCAAGGACATGCACTCCACATATGCATGTGCACTCAAGTGACCATCAGTGTTCCCTACACATCACATGTGAACATCCACCATGTGTACACCCCAGCATGTCAAACCACTACTATCCCCTCGCACCTGAAAGGAAAACACAACACATGAACAGGCATTGATCAGCAGAACACAACATGTACATAGGACAACAACATTACAATGTCAGAGTTCCCATCACACTGCAGGGCAACGCAACTATCAACAACAACCCCCCCCCCCTCGCAAATGACCATGACCCACTGAACAACTGCACCTGGGTCATGGAGCCTCCAACCCTCATTCCCACCTGGCCACAGGATCACCTTTACCCTTCGTGTCCATCTCCCACCTTGTGTGTAAAGAGATGCCTGAACCCTCAGAATCCACACTCATTTCCAAAATCACATAATCCAAGGCATGAAAAGGAACCCAAACACCCTCCAGTAGATGACTTGACATAGCAGTACGTCTCAAAGGCCAAGTACTACCACAATGATGCAACAACCAAGGTAGCACAGCAAAACAATGTCACGACAGGATGTGAGACATGTGTGGTACATGACATAGGATGATGCACCATGAATGGATGTGTACTGTCACAGATCCCCTGTACAGGCGCTGGAGTCTCATGAAACAACCACCCACACCATGTCCCGGGTGCCTGCAAGGTCAAACTCACACAGGCCCCTGAGATCCTGGTGGGGAAAGAGGTTCAGGGATATGCAGTCTGGACAGGTGTAGACACACTGGATGACTGGAATGCGTGGCAGGTGAGGGGAGCAGGAATGACACATGAAACCAGGGAATGCACGAAAATGTACAACCTGCATGAACACATGCACAATCCAAACAAACTTGGACATCATTGTCATGGCCTTCTGTAGTCCAGGCTCAGGAGTGGTACGAACCAACCACCCCCTCTAGGGTTTTGGCGCCTGCAAGTTCGGGGCTTACACAGGCATCCGCAACCCCAGTGGGGAAAGAGGGTCAGGGAACATTGCTTGGATAGGCATGGGAAGCAGGAACACCGGGTAGAGGGTACAGGTTTCGAAATTGCATAGGATCAAGGGTGATTAGGGTAAAAAACATACCAAATAGGACCACACATAAATCCATGCATCAGTACACTCCCCAGCAAGCCTATGCAGGGCAGTTTGTAAGAAAATACAACAAGACACTTAGCTCTGGTTTTGAGTGCTGGCCTCCTGCCTGCGCACTCTCAGGTCCGGTTACAGGAGCACTGCAATGCTGCAAAGAGAGACACAGTCAGCAACCAGTACATGCCAATTACACAAAAACACAACACAAAACATGCCCCATAACAACATACACCTCTACAAACAGAAATTCTGTGCTCCATGCTTCGTACCCATATATAACATCAACCCTGTGACGGGTCATTCACAGTCAATGCAGTAAGTCAGCCGCTGGTGGGTGCGTGGCAAATGGAACACCAATGTGTCACAATTCACACAACATGCAATGTTCCCTGGGTAAGCAGACAGACCCATATGGCAAGCCATGACTAAAGATCAAGTTGCGTACCACCATGACCAAAACAAAGTTGCCAGTGCATTTATCATGAAGTACGTGGAATAGACATGCACTGCACCCGAGTATGTCCCTTGCTGTATGTCCCTGTGAGCTGCCCCTTTCCATGTCTTGGAAGGCTACATGGTTGATACAAGTGCCTCAATGAACCTTGGTGTACCGCAGGGTATGTGCCACTGCCCCTGCATGTGTCCCAGACAACCCTACTATCAACAGCCATCAGTCCACAAACACATCTGAGCTGCATTCTGTGCTTCAACACCAATATTTGTCTAAGCTCACCCTCAGTGCTGTGACTAAGCCTGCACGTGCAACTCGCCTGGTGCAAGCTTTGCTGTCTCGTGGCCCCCCTGTGATGCTCACCTTGCCTGGAGTTGCTTGGAACATGTCAGCAGTTCTAGGATGTGGGTCTGCAATCACTGTGGCTCTGCTTGTGCACACATGTGCATGTGGGCACCAACAAACGGGTCAGGAATTAGGTCGTCCAATGGGCCATGTCTGCTGGCAAAGGTGCTCTGATGCCTCATCCCCCTGCAGAAAGTGCATGAAACACATGATTAATGCATCAAAGTGATCTGTGTGTGTCTCATCAGGCATCTCATTACTTGACCATGTCAGAGAGTCACATCACAAATCACACCATCAGTCCGTCTTTCACCTCCAAAGTGTGGAACACTATCTACAGCATGATTTGCAACAAGCACGTGTACAGGAAAGATATGAAACATAATACACAATGCATAGCAATCAATGTCCACATTAATCATGACACGCCCCATCTAGCAAAAGCTGAACAGTGGACAATTACACCTAAATCATCCCCACTAGGGGTGTCAACACAAGTCAAAAAGCACCAGACATGCCACAGATATGACAGTCCAAAGCCCTTGTGTAAAATTCTGTTACACCGAACCATCCTTGCGAGCCCATGGATAAGGGAGGCAGGAGTGGCATATGTGAGTCAAGGAACCCAAGCAGCAAACACATACACAAGACAACCATGAAGGGCCCAGCTGGAACAGACAGTGGATGCCTTCAAAAACCACAAGGCACCGCACTGTCACATGTAAGCACAATAGACTACAAATTTTAAACTAACTCAACTATTAACTAATTACACTAACTAAGGAAAACCTACATTACCTATTTAAACTAACTATCAAACAGAAACTTAACTAACTAAACTAAAAGAAAAATCAAAAATGGCCACATACGACCCGGGGGGGAGGGGAGGCACCCAGGAGGGGGGAGGTACAGGGTGCTGCTCAACATCCACATGCGATGATGCTGAGCCAAAAAAAAATACCTCCATGGGCTCAACGCCTTCACAGCACGACCTATGTGGGAGATAGATGGTCGTCCGAGTCTGGCTCATCCTGTAAAGGAGGACGTGGCACAGTAGCCTGGCCACGCCTAGCCGCAGCTTGCCCCTCGTCGGCAGCAAGTCTGCCGGACAGGTGAGCCTGGTTCTGTGTGGCGATGTTACATAGGTCTGCATGCAGGACCTCACGTGATACACGTGCTTCCTCTTGCAAGGTAGCACGTGTAACACGGAGTTCCTCCTGCAAGGCCTGGCTGGACAACCGCTGCACCTCCCGGCAAGCCTGTAGCTCAGCCGAGATGGTGCGCTCAAGCTGTGCAAACCTCTCCTCTGCCTGCTGCCTCTGGGACATCATAAGGACACCCAGAGTGGATCTGAGGGAGGCATACTCCTCCCTGAGGGCATCCATGTGCGCCTCTGCGTGAGCAGCAATTGCTTGACGCAGAGACGACATTTCAGCCTGGCGTGCCCTGTCTGAGGCCGCCATGCCCAGCCTGAGTGAGCGGGCCGTGGACCGTGCCGCCTCCTGCTGGAGAAGCACCTGCCTAGCAGGGGGGAGCACAGATCGGGCCACACGCTCCATGCTGTCAGCGATGTTCTCCATTGCTGCCCCCTGCCGTTCTGAATTGGCAGTCATGTCTTGCTCCCACTCAGTATACAGCGGTTGCGCGCGGCGACCGCGTTGCCGGGCTTGACCCCTGCGGGACCCAAGGACCGGGGGTCCTCGCTGTGTTGGCACCGCCTGCGGCTGCACGACTACATGCCCCCGTCGACGTGATGTCCCAGGCACATCAGTGACTGGTGTGGAGGGTGACCCTGCGTCCCGATCCACCACGGGCGGAGGAACCAAGACTGTCTGATCCCTCAGTGCAGGGGTCGCAGACAGAGGAGTGTCCACATCAGAATCACTCACCCCTGACACATGGACTTGATGGTCATCCAACTCAACATGGACGTCAGAGTCGTCATCAAGGCTGGACTCATAGGCAGCCAGAGACAGGATGGACTGCAGCACTTGGGGGTTTTCGTGGCCTACCACCCCACGACCCCCACTAGTGCCGGGTTGATGTGGTCTTACCAACCCTGTGTCTGGCATGACAACACCATCCTCTGCATCCATTGCGTCATCACCTGAAAAATAGAGAGGAAAAGGTCAGTACACATGTCAGAAGCACACAACACACACACACACACACCGACAGCAAAGGCATCTGGCAGACATGTGACACACAACATATGACCTTGCATGCATGCTGGGTCTACTTAGAATAGCTTCTGTGATCAGACCTGTTGAAAGGTGGCAGTTTGCATGGAAGTGGGTCTATGCAGTGCAGAAAATGTGTACGCCACTCACTACCTACATGTACAAGCACTCCATGGTGTGTGCCAGGAAATGTGAAGGCAGTGCAATGTCAAAATCAGACATCACGTGCATTGTGTATTCAATGTGTACCATGTCTAGAAGGCAAGCACCCCTCCACCCCAGTACCAAAGCAGGGATGCCTAGCATGGTATCAAAAGGCTGACCATACACCTGTGTATTGACAAGCAGTGTTGACTGGCATCAACAGCTTAATGTGATTTCAATTACAACACTGCAAATGATGCTGGGACAGTGGGCAGGACACATGATGGAAGATCCGGAGGCCGGCCACGTGTGTAGAAGACACGACAGGAGTTGGACAGAGTCATTGGCCATTGAACAGGCTGAGGCCTGTGAGCCACACAGATTGTCAGAGCCTAAACATGTGTGCAACGCAGGACTGAGCTACAGTTGACATGGGGAGGCCGATAATATGGCAGGCAATGTATGTAACCAAGGACTCATATTACAGTGATCATCCAGTCAAGGACACATAGGGGCATGTGTGCAATGCACATGGAGCATGAATGGGCACTCATGTCCCTGCGGGACATCTGACCCATGCACAGTACAAGTGGGATGCCCTGCATCGAGTACTAAGGCTGTACCACACGGCATATGTCTGGCAGTTTCTAAGCTGGAAGTTAGCATCTACACAGGACACATGAACATGAAACTACACATTGGCAAGAATGTAGCAGACCAGTGCAAAGGTGGAACTGGGGTGCAGAGTGGCGGAGGAGGGGCAAGGGAGCATGGCCACATGGAGTCCCGCATGCAGGCAGAGGAGACATGCATGACGGTGGCATTGCATTACTTACACATCAGAACCATGTACAGGTCACATGTAGCAGCAATCATGCACAACACATCCCACAAGTGAAACACACACGTCCTCAACAACTACGCATCAACACTCACTGGACTGGGCATCAAAGTCCAGCATCTCTCCCACACCTTCGACCAATTCTGGTGATATGAACTCCGCAACGAGAGCCTCATGCGGAGTGAGTTCTTCCTCCTCTGGTGCAGGCCCACCGCCAGTCACCAGAGTCAAGTTGTAATTTGAGGCACGCTTGGCCTTAGTGCTGCGCTTGATGTCATTCCAGCGCTTTTTGCACTCCTGCGCCGTGCGCACCTCATGGCCGAATGAACTGACATGTTCCGCCACATGCTTCCAGTGGGTGTCACGTTGGGCAGCCGTAGTCTGACTATTGGCACCCACTAGCATGTCACGGCTGTGTCCCCGCACGTAGTCCACGAGGAAGTCCAGTTCCTGCTTACAGAAAGGCTTCTTCCTCGACGTGCAGGAGGTCGTGGCTGTGTGTGGGGTCCCAGCCTGTGCTGCAGATGCAACCTTCCTCCTCTTGGACTGTGGCGCAGACCCTGGCTGGCTAATGCCGCCCTGACCAGTATGGCCAGTGGGTTGGGTGGATTGAGCCGAGGGAGTGGCAGGTGGAGGGATGACCAAAGGCCTGACTTGTGTCAGTGGCAGCTGGGTGCCCACTAATGGACCCTGCGCAGCAACATCAGCTGTGGCAGGGTCATTGACCGCAACGGTCCTGGTTGGCAGACTCACAACCGGGGTGCTGTTGGGTGCATCTGCCCCTGCACTTGCCAACACCCGGCTGTTCGGGGCAGCAGATGACATGACTGCCCCAGGGACACGTGTCTTGGTCTGAGCAGCCCGGCCTGCCCCAATGGTTTCCCCCCTGGCCTGTTGGAGATCTACCAAGGGCTCTTCAAGTGCCAACGCAGCCTGCGCTGGCAGACCCTGAGCCTGGGTGGCGGTGTCCACAACTGCACCTGCAGCTACCGCTACCCTTGGGCCTGTGGCAGTCGATGAAACGGACTGCCGGGTCATACGGGTGCCAGTGCCAGATGCAGGAGCTGCATCCCCCTGAACCACAGGGGGTGGTGGCATGGCTGCACCGACACATGGCACAACATTGTGCTCAAGTGGCGCACCCCTGCCTCTTCCCCCTCTGTGGCTGCCCTGGACACCCTGGAGTCCCCCTACTCCCTGGTCACCACGGCCACGTCCCCGACCACGCCCGCCACGAGGAGGACGCCCAGCTGAGGCGCCCCTCACCTTTGGTAGCCTCCCTTCCATGGCACAGATGTTATAGTGCTGGCACAGATGGAGTGGTGCCAATGGGAGGTGTACAGCACAATTGACCTGGGCAATTGGGGTGAAGGGGGTGGGAAGCAAGATGTTAACAGCCCCCCTGCACCTGCAAGGCTGTATGTGACCCCGGTGATGTGTTGACGGGTCACGCAACGCTCAGGCACCCCAAAACTGCAGTAAAACCGTGCACGCAACCCTGCAGCCTACGTGCGTGGATTAAACCTCCCGCAGTACGCGGTGGCACCCAGTAACACGTATAACGCGTACGCGTGGGACACGCAGGCTACGATGACATCGAAAATGGGTGCGATACACAGGGGCACCCGCAGTGGGAAAAGGAGCGTTTGCGACTCACCGTCTGACTAGCGCGATGCAGAAAAACACGCGTAGCCAATACCCCCGCCAAAAGAAGAGATACGTCCTTGAGAGCTGTGAAGTAGATGGCGCGCGAAACAACTGGAAGCAGCAACACACGTCGGTCTCCACGAAAGGCACGTACAGCGAACTGCTGGGCCCGCTCACCTTTAACCCGTGCTGAGGGAAAACGCACGCGCGCGTCAAGTCACATGCGGACGTGCACTTTTTCACGTTTGATTACGCGCATTACACGCGGACGTGCAGTTTTTCACGCGCGCACGCTTATGCATGGGCCCTTTCCTCCTATTACACGCGGACGTGCAGTTTTTCACGCGCGCTTACGCGCATTACACGCAGCGTGCAGATTTTTCACGTGCCTAATCACTCCGTATGAAGCTGGCCACGCGAAAACGCACGGAAGACCACGCTCCTGCCCAGAAGGACACTTCACTGGCCCCCAGTGCCCCAAGCAGCCTCCCACATGCCATCTGCTGCTGCCTGCCTGCCTGCCTGCTGCCACCGTGCCCTGCCATTTGGTGCCTGCACATCAGCCATCTGCAGGGGTCCAGTTGCTGTGTCCACCCCTGCTGGTACAGAAGAGTCCCGACTCAAATGACATCGCTCCACAGCCCAGCCCCAGGACCCAGTTGGTCACCCACTCCTGCCCCTGGGGTTGCCATGTGGAGCACATCCACATCTGACACCAGTTGCAACCCCCGGCCAGAGGGGCAGAGGGGCAGAGGGGCACCAGCTTCACTGCCACCGAAGTTGGTGTCCTGGTGGAGCAAGTCCTGGGGCAGTATGATGCCCTCTTCGGATCGTCCCGCGCCAAGAGGGAAGGACGGGAGAGGACGCGGAGGGGGTGGCAACCCGCACCATCCAGAAGGTCAAGAAGCGCTGGGAGGACTTGTGGTCAAGGACCCTCATGAAGGCCCGGCGCCTTGTGGAGGGGGGCCGGGGCCGCATGAGTTCCATCCAGTTGAGGGTCCTGGAACGCATACACCCAGCGCTCCACGCCCAGGTCCTTGAGAGGGAGACCCGTCTGGAGTTGAGCGGTAAGTGGCCAAGCATTGCTGTGTGAGACAGGGCATGTTGCAGTGTGCTGGTTGTCTGATACCTGCCTGTATGTGTGACATAGGCCATGTACGCATGTATGTGTGCAGGGACATCATGGTAATGCATGTGCGACCTGTAATGTGTGAACCGCATGGTTGTTGCATGTGTTTGAATGTGACATGGGGAGCCCTGTGCAGATTGCACACATGACAGCATGGAAGTCTCTGTTCCTGGACATGGGTGGGGGCCTGGTGGAGGGTGCCCCTGGTGGCTGGGGGGTGGGGGTGCTGGGAGACATGGGTGGGGGCCTGGTGGAGGCTGCCCCTGGTGGCTGGGGGGTGGGGGTGGTGGGAGACATGTGTGGGTGCCAGGTGGAGGGTGCCCCTGGATGCTAGGGGGTGGGGGTGCAGGGGGACATGTGTGGGGGCCTGGTGGAGGGTGCCCCTGGTGGCTGGGGGGGTGGGGGTGCTTGGAGACATGGGTGGGGGCCTGGTGGAGGCTGCCCCTGGTGGCTGGGGGGTGGGGGTGGTGGGAGACATGGGTGGGGGCCTGGTGGAGGCTGCCCCTGGTGGCTGGGGGGTGGTGGTGCTGGGAGACATGTGTGGGGGCCTGGTGGAGGCTGCCCCTGGTGGCTGGGGGGTGGTGGTGCTGGGAGACATGGGTGGGGGCCTGGTGGAGGCTGCCCCTGGTGGCTGGGGGGTGGGGGTGGTGGGAGACATGGGTGGGGGCCTGGTGGAGGCTGCCCCTGGTGGCTGGGGGGGTGGGGGTGCTGGGAGACATGAGTCGGACATGTGTGGGGGCCTGGTGGAGGCTGCCCCTGGTGGCTGGGGGTTGGGGGTGCTGGGAGACATGGGTGGGGGCCTGGTGGAGGCTGCCCCTGGTGGCTGGGGGGGTGGGGGTGCTGGGAGACATGTGTGGGGGCCTGGTGGAGGCTGCCCCTGGTGGCTGGGGGGTGGTGGTGCTGGGAGACATGTGTGGGGGCCTGGTGGAGGGTGCCCCTGGTGGCTGGGGGGTGGTGGTGCTGGGAGACATGGGTGGGGGCCTGGTGGAGGCTGCCCCTGGTGGCTGGGGGGTGGTGGTGCTGGGAGACATGGGTGGGGGCCTGGTGGAGGCTGCCCCTGGTGGCTGGGGGGTGGGGGTGCTGGGAGACATGGGTGGGGGCCTGGTGGAGGCTGCCCCTGGTGGCTGGGGGGGTGGGGGTGCTGGGAGACATGAGTCGGACATGGGTGGGGGCCTGGTGCAGGCTGCCCCTGGTGGCTGGGGGGTGGGTGTGCTGGGAGACATGGGTGGGGGCCTGGTGGAGGGTGCCCCTGGTGGCTGGGGGGGTGGGGGTGCTGGGAGACATGAGTCGGACATGGGTGGGGGCCTGGTGGAGGCTGCCCCTGGTGGCTGGGGGGTGGTGGTGCTGTGAGACATGTGTGGGGGCCTGGTGGAGGCTGCCCCTGGTGGCTGGGGGGTGGGGGTGCTGGGAGACATGAGTCGGACATGGGTGGGGGCCTGGTGGAGGCTGCCCCTGGTGGCTGGGGGGTGGTGGTGCTGGGAGACATGTGTGGGGGCCTGGTGGAGGCTGCCCCTGGTGGCTGGGGGGTGGGGGTGCTGGGAGACATGAGTCGGACATGGGTGGGGGCCTGGTGGAGGCTGCCCCTGGTGGCTGGGGGGTGGGGGTGCTGGGAGACATGTGTGGGGGCCTGGTGGAGGGTGCCCCTGGTGGCTGGGGGGGTGGGGGTGGTGGGAGACATGTGTGGGGGCCTGGTGGAGGCTGCCCCTGGTGGCTGGGGGGTGGTGGTGCTGGGAGACATGTGTGCGGGGCCTGGTGGAGGCTGCCCCTGGTGGCTGGGGGGGGGTGGTGCTGGGAGACATGGGTGGGGGCCTGGTGGAGGCTGCCCCTGGTGGCTGGGGGGTGGTGGTGCTGGGAGACATGGGTGGGGGCTGGTGGAGGCTGCCCCTGGTGGCTGGGGGGTGGGGGTGCTGGGAGACATGGGTGGGGGCCTGGTGGAGGCTGCCCCTGGTGGCTGGGGGGGTGGGGGTGCTGGGAGACATGAGTCGGACATGGGTGGGGGCCTGGTGGAGGCTGCCCCTGGTGGCTGGGGGGTGGTGGTGCTGTGAGACATGTGTGGGGGCCTGGTGGAGGCTGTGCCTGGTGGCTGGGGGGTGGGTGTGCTGGGAGACATGGGTGGGGGCCTGGTGGAGGGTGCCCCTGGTGGTTGGGGGGGTGGGGGTGCTGGGAGACATGAGTCGGACATGGGTGGGGGCCTGGTGGAGGCTGCCCCTGGTGGCTGGGGGGTGGTGGTGCTGTGAGACATGTGTGGGGGCCTGGTGGAGGCTGCCCCTGGTGGCTGGGGGGTGGGGGTGCTGGGAGACATGAGTCGGACATGGGTGGGGGCCTGGTGGAGGCTGCCCCTGGTGGCTGGGGGGTGGTGGTGCTGGGAGACATGTGTGGGGGCCTGGTGGAGGCTGCCCCTGGTGGCTGGGGGGTGGGGGTGCTGGGAGACATGAGTCGGACATGGGTGGGGGCCTGGTGGAGGCTGCCCCTGGTGGCTGGGGGGTGGGGGTGCTGGGAGACATGGGTGGGGGCCTGGTGGAGGGTGCCCCTGGTGGCTGGGGGGGTGGGGGTGCTGGGAGACATGTGTGGGGGCCTGGTGGAGGGTGCCCCTGGTGGCTGGGGGGGTGGGGGTGCTGGGAGACATGGGTGGGGGCCTGGTGGAGGGTGCCCCTGGTGGCTGGGGGGTGGGGGTGCTGGGAGACATGGGTGGGGGCCTGGTGGAGGCTGCCCCTGGTGGCTGGGGGGTGGGGGTGGTGGGAGACATGTGTGGGTGCCAGGTGGAGGGTGCCCCTGGATGCTAGGGGGTGGGGTGCAGGGGGACATGTGTGGGGGCCTGGTGGAGGGTGCCCCTGGTGGCTGGGGGGGTGGGGGTGCTTGGAGACATGGGTGGGGGCCTGGTGGAGGCTGCCCCTGGTGGCTGGGGGGTGGGGGTGGTGGGAGACATGGGTGGGGGCCTGGTGGAGGCTGCCCCTGGTGGCTGGGGGGGTGGGGGTGATGGGAGACATGAGTCGGACATGTGTGGGGGCCTGGTGGAGGCTGCCCCTGGTGGCTGGGGGGTGGTGGTGCTGGGAGACATGTGTGGGGGCCTGGTGGAGGCTGCCCCTGGTGGCTGGGGGGTGGTGGTGCTGGGAGACATGGGTGGGGGCCTGGTGGAGGCTGCCCCTGGTGGCTGGGGGGTGGTGGTGCTGGGAGACATGTGTGGGGGCCTGGTGGAGGCTGCCCCTGGTGGCTGGGGGGTGGGGGTGCTGGGAGACATGGGTGGGGGCCTGGTGGAGGCTGCCCCTGGTGGCTGGGGGGGTGGGGGTGCTGGGAGACATGAGTCGGACATGGGTGGGGGCCTGGTGGAGGCTGCCCCTGGTGGCTGGGGGGTGGGTGTGCTGGGAGACATGGGTGGGGGCCTGGTGGAGGGTGCCCCTGGTGGCTGGGGGGGTGGGGGTGCTGGGAGACATGAGTCGGACATGGGTGGGGGCCTGGTGGAGGCTGCCCCTGGTGGCTGGGGGGTGGGGGTGCTGGGAGACATGTGTGGGGGCCTGGTGGAGGGTGCCCCTGGTGGCTGGGGGGGTGGGGGTGCTGGGAGACATGGGTGGGGGCCTGGTGGAGGGTGCCCCTGGTGGCTGGGGGGGTGGGGGTGGTGGGAGACATGGGTGGGGGCCTGGTGGAGGGTGCCCCTGGTGGCTGGGGGGTGGGGGTGCTGGGAGACATGGGTGGGGGCCTGGTGGAGGGTGCCCCACAGTGCTGGGGGGTGGGGGTGCAAGGGGACATGTGGCTTGGCTGGGGGGCATGGCCATGGTGGATGGGCTGCCTGTGGGACATGACATGGGGTGCAGGGTAGTCCCCTGTGGTGTGGGATGCCTACAGAGGTCGTGGAGGGGGTAGAGGGGAGACCTGGGAGGACCCACACTGCCAATTCACGTCTTGAACTTCCCGCACACCCACCACCTGCGCACCCCTGAAATCCACGTACCCAGGCCAATCGCGTGTAGACTTTCTCGCGCACCCCTGAAATCCACGTACCCAGGCCAATCGCGTGTAGTCTTTCTCGCGCACCCCTGAAATCCACGTACCCAGGCCAATCGCGTGTAGACTTTCTCGCGCACCCCTGAAATCCACGTACCCAGGCCAATCGCGTGTAGACTTTCTCGCGCACCCCTGAAATCCACGTACCCAGGCCAATCGCGTGTAGTCTTTCTCGCGCACCCCTGGAATCCACGTACCCAGGCCAATCGCGTGTAGACTTTCTCGCGCACCCCTGAAATCCACGTACCCAGGCCAATCGCGTGTAGAATTTCTCGCGCACCCCTGAAATCCACGTACCCAGGCCAATCGCGTGTAGTCTTTCTCGCGCACCCCTGGAATCCACGTACCCAGGCCAATCGCGTGTAGACTTTCTCGCGCACCCCTGAAATCCACGTACCCAGGCCAATCGCGTGTAGACTTTCTCGCGCACCCCTGAAATCCACGTACCCAGGCCAATCGCGTGTAGACTTTCTCGCGCACCCCTGAAATCCACGTACCCAGGCCAATCGCGTGTAGACTTTCTCGCGCACCCCTGAAATCCACGTACCCAGGCCAATCGCGTGTAGACTTTCTCGCGCACCCCTGAAATCCACGTACCCAGGCCAATCGCGTGTAGTCTTTCTCGCGCACCCCTGGAATCCACGTACCCAGGCCAATCGCGTGTAGACTTTCTCGCGCACCCCTGTAATCCACGTACCCAGGCCAATCGCGTGTAGTCTTTCTCGCGCACCCCTGAAATCCACGTACCCAGGCCAATCGCGTGTAGACTTTCTCGCGCACCCCTGTAATACACGTACCCAGCCCAGTCGCGTATGGGAACACCCGCACCCCCCTGGAATGCACGCTCCCAGCTCTGCGTTTGCTGCTGCCCTTTGCGCTCGGTTGGGGATTTTGATGGCTTTTCCCTGCGCGAGAGGCGTTCTTGGAGGCGTAACTGGCGGTGCTGCAGGGTCGCTGCGCAACTGTGCGCCACGGCTGGTTTTGGTGGCTGGAATCCATGAATACGCTGTGCGCGGAAATGGATTTTAGCGCACACGGCTGGCGCAGGGATTCGCACGCGCACACTGTGCGCCAGCCGCGTGCGCCACTTGTGCGCTGAATTCTATGAATCAGCCCCAAAATGTCATTCGGCCTCCATTTTGTGATTCAGGGTGACTTCCACACTGCAAGAGTACCTAAATGGCGGCTAGATCCAAGATGGCGGCTTACACAATACAATAAGGTCAAGACCTTGCCGCGGAACCTATGTACATGGTATTCTTTAGACAACTTGGCGTAGGCCAACATACATTCAAACAATGCGATTGGGGTCACAATATTATATCGATTTCCACAATCTCAGAGCCATGAGGAAGATCAGAGCAAGACTCAGAGCATGATTATGCACATGCTACAAGCAAGGCATAAGGTTTTCTTGAAGAGGATACACAAAGATGAGACATAGCCTGTAATGGCAGTCATGTATGGTGGGTATGTGTCAGGTGGAAGAAATAATGAGTTTAATAACAACCCCCTTTGCTTAGAGCTATTTCCTTCTCCAAGGATGTGTGTGGGTTATTTCTATTTTATTTTGTTATTATTATGGCTGAATTCTCAACCTTTCAACATTAAAATACAATAGTCGAACATATACCATAAACATTCAACTAAAAAGAGAATTTTAAAGGTTCAATCATTTTGTTTCAATCACACAATAATTCACAATTCTTAATCCCCTGCAGGTAACAACCCCATATAATTAGCATGATCATTAAATTGATTTAAATAGTCCCTATCTCAATTGCGTCTAAAAATCGAATAGTTGCTAAGACCAATGGGACATATTCTCTTCTAAAGATCATCACCCAGGTCTTATCCTCTGTTAATTCTTTAACATTTTCAAGATACATTTTCAGATGCAATTGCCTATGTACATTCAATTTTGGGCATATTCTGATTAAATGCTTTAGTGTTTCTTTTCATTTTCACAAAAACAGCAACTTTTTTATTCCTTCATATCTTTCATCTTAGTACCAATTATTTCCCTTTTTAATAAAGCTCTATGGATTTTATCACATGGGAAAATACTTAAGTACTTCGGCTATGAGTTTAAAACTCTAAATTCATAAACATTATTCTTAAATGTCTTATATCTATAACATTTATCAATAGTTATGCACCAATCAAATCGCCACAACTTATTTTTTGCACTTTCAGGCCTACAAATTAGAGTTTCCAGTGATATACCGGCCACATTTAATCAGTTCAGGCAGTCCATCTTCCATCCCAACATTAGCCCAGGATGCGGTTCCTTGATTAATGTTCTTATCAGGGCAAGAAGAGAGTCTGACTGCCCCGTCAAGATGTTCCGAAATACGGGTAAGAACTTCCATTTTACTATCACTGACAAGGAAAGCAGTCCCAGCGCATAACGTATGATTTGGATTGGGGCCCCCGGCCCGGTAATCTTAGGACCTTCTTACAAAAGTGACCATCAACCTTATTCCAGTCCAACGTTCCCAGAAATAATGTACCTTCCACTCCCTATGTTATGGTCGGGATCCCTTTCTGTTTACAAAACACCAGTGGTTCATAAGAAAATCTTGCACATTTTTTATGTAAAATCAACCCCTGTGAAGCCGCTGTAATTGTCTTCAATTTTAATTCATTTCAATAGGGGGTTTCCACCCATGTATCATTTGTGGGAATCCCTCAGTATCTATACTCCTGCAACCTCAGCAAGGGAGAATTATAAACTCTCTTGGTTAAAGATTTTTGTTTTTTACAAATCTTGGCTTAAAAATCATCATGTTCGATTTTGTTATGTTCATTGTGAATCTGTTTTCTTGGCAACATAGCTCTAACTTTGTTATCTGCCTCTGGAGGCCCCTGGATGTCTGGTCCATGAGGACCAGGTCGTCTGCATACAAGAGCCATGGGATTACATACCTCCCCATACTGCTGGTTTAATCATCTGAACGTTGCAATCTATTTATGCAATTGTCCCTGGTGGTTTAATATGACCTGCATAGATGTTCCCGGGTACAGGCCCTTTATTATCACCAAAAGATGGATAGGACAGCCCCATTTGTCGAGCTGCATTCATAATGTAGATCGATCAACAGAATCAAATGCTAATTTGAAATTGATGAAAGCCAGGAAAACTGGTTGCCCTGTGTCGTATACTTGTTCCTTGATTAAATAGTAATGTATGTAAATATGGCCTGTATGAAGTGCTTTAGATCAAAGCGCTATATAAAAAACAAAACAAAACATTATATTAAAGCCAGTGTGGAGATTCAAGATGGCCGCCGGCAGCGACTAGACGTGCCGCCGGCAGCTCCCGCACCCCAAGGCCTACATAAGGGATCCACCACCCCCTGAAGGCATCCAGCGGCAGCGGAAGACTGGTGCGGCATTGGGAGCGAGCTTGGGCAGCCAGTCGAGACGAATTGGCGGCTACCGTGGACCGTGAGCCGCTCCGTGCTTGGCGCCGGCGGGGAGTCGCTCGAGCGGCGGGTCCCGATCCGCGAGCGGGGAAGCCCGGCCCCCCGACCCGCGACGAGCAGAGGACCCCGCGGAGGAGGCGAGCCCAGCGGCTAAGCCGGGCGAGTGAGTTGGAAGGCTCGGAACACGCGAGAGGCGACAGGAGGACCCGCGGGCGGCCGAGGCCCCGAGCCCGTCGGCGAGCGGCTGGAGAAGCGGCCATCTGGGGAACAGGAGAGGGCCTCTCGGCCTGCGACGGGGAGGTGAGGAGCGAGTGGAGCTGGCGAGCAGGAGGAAGCAAACTTTGGAGGTGGCCCCCGGGTGGGTGGCTCGGTCCCCGCGAGGCCCATTAGCAATCCGGGTCCGGAGACGCGACTCGAGGACTGAGCCTGGCCCCCCCCGCCGTTTAGGCCCGTGGGCGCGGGTGGGGGCGAGACCTCGGAGGCCCTCCGTAAATCGGACAATCACCCCTCCTGGAAGTAGCGGACGGGCCCCTGTGGCCCCTTGAGACACCCGGGGAAGCAACGGCGGACTACCTCAGACCCACTGGGCACCCTTCCCTCCCTGTGGTCAGCAACAATGGAGGCCGCCTGTGGAGAAGGTTCTGAGCAACATGAGGTGCCTGGGGCGGGGGACCGGGAGCCCCTGACAAGGGGGGACCTCAGAGGCGAGTTGCAGGCCCTGGGAGAGACTCTAGCCAAGGCAGTCCAGGATCAGTTCCAGCTACTACGGTCGGACCTAAATACTGCCTTGGGGGAGGTGAAACAGGAGGTAGCTCAACTGGGCGAGAGGACTGACATTTTGGAAAGAGGCCTGCAGGAACTGGAAAAAGATGGCACGGCCACCGGAGAGGCGATCGACCGCCTCGACCTGGCGACTCGCAACCTGGAAATCCAACTAGAAGATTTGGAAAATAGATCGAGACGCGTCAACATCAGGATGAAATTCCTCCCGGAATCCGTCTCGGATAAAGACTTGAAGAAAGTAGTACAGAGCATCTGTGTGGATCTGCTGGGGGGAGACAATCCTGAGGAGATAGAGCTGGACAGGGTGCACAGAGTGGGCCGGCCTCCCCCCGGCCGAGATGCCAGGCCACGGGATGTTCTGGCAGCGTTCACACGATACGCCCAAAAGGAGGCAGTGTTACGGGTGGCTAGATTGCGAGAACCACTGCTCTACAAGAGCCAGGAGATTGCTCTTTTCCAAGACCTGGCCAACAGCACACTGGTGAAAAGGAGGGCGATGCGCCCTGTTCTTGGGGCACTCTTGAAGAAGAATGTCAAGTACAAGTGGACCTTCCCGTTTGGGTTGTTGTTTGAATGGGAAGGCGTCCAAAGGAGGGCCACCAGTGTGCAGGAGGCAGCGAATATTATTAATCTGCCCCTTGGAGAAGCGGAAATGGTCGCCCGACCTCGGGAGACGGATCTAGACCGTGGATGTGGACCACGGTGGGCGCCAGCTCTAAGAAGACAAGGTCACGGAGGCGCCCACAGGAGGAGAAGGAAAGGCCTAACCAGGAAAGAGAGGGGGGCACCCCCCGATCCGGGGGAGTCCGATAGAGAAGGACTGAAAGAACCGTGGAATTTGAAAAGGGGGTGGTGGGAAGAAAGCTGTTTTATGGTTCCGGGGAGGGGACGGGGTTGCACCTCTTGGATCACGCAAGGACCCGAGTGTCCGGGGGTTAGGGGGGAGAAATGGAATGCCTCCCAAGTTGGGGATCGGGAGGTAAGGGGATGAGTAGGGGAGGGATACCAGGGAGGGGAAAGGGGGGGAAGGGGGGGGGGGAAGTGGTACAGCACACGTCAGGGAAGCATTACCCTTGGAACTGGACATCTGGTTGGCAACTCCCTGGGAGGGGAGGAGCGGGAGGAGAAGGGGTTCTGGGTTGCACACTAAGAGGGGAACCCGGTTGGGGCTCCTGTTGGCTACCCCAGAACATGAATTCTTGATGGCCCTATACACCCAGCTACGCATTCAAGTGGCAAACACAATGTGAGGGGACTGAATTCCCCCCTCAAGCGTGCAAAGTTGGAACAATATGTGAGATCCCATAAACCGGATGTGTTGGCCTTGCAGGAGACCCACCTAAGGAAACGAGATCAAACCCGATTGCGGCTAAAGGGATATCCCCTGATATACTTTGCGTCAGGCCCCACGAAGAGGGGAGGGGTGGCGCTGGCCTTCAGCAGGAGAACAAATTTACAGCCCCAGGAGGTTCTTAGAGATGCTAATGGGAGGTATGTGGTGGTGAAGGGGACCGTAATGGGATCGAGTTACACTATTGGGTCAATATACGCGCCTAATGTGGGCCAGGACCAATTTTTGCGGGACACTCTAAACACCATAGAGAAGTTTGCTAGTGGCCAAGTGGTCCTGTTGGGGGACTTTAACCTGGCTTGGGATAGGATTGGAGACCGATCCAGAGGTGAGGAGGGAGGAGGAGGTGCAGTTGCCTCCCCCCAATTAAGGGAGAGATGGTCGGGAGCGGGCCTTCGAGATGTCTGGCGGTCTCTGCGGGGGAGCGAGGAGGGCTTCACATTCCTCTCTGATGTCCATAGATCCCAATCTCGAATTGATTATATCTGGGTCTCTGCTAGCTTACTAGGGGCTGTGGAGGCGGTTGAAGTGGGCCCCCTGGGGATAGCCGACCACAGGGTCGTAGAAATGGTATTGAAACTGGAGAGACGCGGACCACGGGTGTGGAATTGGAGAATCCCGGGAGAGCTTTTGAGGGACCCTGTGATACACAGTGAGTTGGAGGAAAAAATTTGGGACTTCTTCGGGAGAAACGCGCCCACCGACACGAGCCTGGGCACGAGGTGGGATGCCTTTAAGGCAACTATTCGGGGCGACCTCATTGCCCTGCGGGCGGAGAGGAATAGGCAACTGAGAAGGCTGGAGGTCCAGCATGAGGGGGAGGTGGAAGCCGCCAGAGCCCAACTGCGAGTTACACCCACGCGAAGGGCCTTTAGGGCCTATAGACTGGCGGAGGGCCAATTGGGGATTCTGAGGACCAAGAGAGCGGAAGGCGCCCTCCTCAGAATGAGACAAACTTTCTATGCTAAGGCCAATAAGGCAGGCACCTTGCTTGCCCGCCTCCTGAGGGGGCAGAGAGATCAGAGAAAAATCACCGCACTTAGGGACCAGGAGGGTAGGCGTTTGTCCCGGTCTGACCAGATAAGGGAAAGATTTGTGGAATTCTATGAGGCTCTATACTCCTCTCAGGACCCTTCCCCCCTCCTACAGGAAAATTTCCTCGAAAATATATGTCTCCCGCAGGTCCCCGAAAATGTGGCGGAGGAACTGGGCGCCCCCATCTCGGAGGACGAGGTTAGGGCCGTTATCGCTGCTCTTCCCCGCGGTAAGGCGCCTGGCAACGATGGCTTCTTGGCCTCCTTCTATAAAGCCTTCTCTCATCTATTGGTTCCACACTTAACCCAGCTCTTTAATTCTTTTAACACGGAGGGCGGCATCACCTGAACGATGGAGGAGGCTAAGATCACCCTGATCCACAAGGTAGGGAAGGATCCGGAGGACTGCACTTCTTACCGTCCGATTGCCCTCATTAACACTGAGGCCAAAATATTCACTAAGATTCTAGCAAAACGGTTGGAGAGACACCTTCCCTCCCTGATCCATCGGGACCAGGCGGGGTTTGTCGCGGGGCGGCAAACAGCAGATAACATTAGGAGGGTAGCCCATCTCATTGAGAAATCCCGTAAAACAGATACCCCGGCACTCCTATTAGCATTAGACGCCGAGAAGGCGTTTGACCGAGTTGAGTGGTCCTTCTTATTTCAGGTTATGGAGAGGATGGGTCTAGGTGAGGGCTTTATTAACCTGGTCGCAGCCAATTACAAACACCCCACCTCACGCATATTGGTCAATGGGGAAGTGACTAGGCCCTTTAGCCTCCGGAGGGGAACGAAACAAGGATGCCCCCTCTCCCCGCTGTTGTTTGCTATCTATTTAGAACCCCTGTTAGCGGCTATCCGCCGGTCTCCGGAGATAGAGGGGATCCCATTTGGTGGTGGACAACATAAGGTGGCGGCCTTCGCCGACGACATGCTGCTCACACTTACCAACCCGAGAAAATCCCTCCCAGCATGCATGACACTATTAACTTCCTTCGGCGAAGCCTCGGGCCTTCGGGTCAACTTCCAAAAATCGGAATTGATGACCCTATCCTTGGGAGAGGGGGAGGCGAGAGAGGTCAGGGAGCTGTCCCCCTTTAAGTGGAGCCCCTCGGGACTGCGATACCTGGGGGTGCGGATCACCCCCTCCCTGGCGGGTTGGTACGGTGCGAACTATGAACCGCTCCTGATGGCAATTCAGAAAGACCTACGAAGATGGGGGGCCCTCCCGATTTCATGGCTGGGGAGAGGGGCGGTCCTTAGGATGGTGATACTCCCTCTGGCACTCTACCTTTTCCAAGCTATCCCTTTGAGGGTCCCGGAGTGTTTCTTCCGGAGGCTAGATAAAATGGTTAGAAGTTTTGTCTGGGGAGGGAGAAGACCGCGGGTCTCTAGGCAACTCCTCACAACTTCCAGAGATAGAGGCGGTTTGGCCTTCCCTGACTTCCGCCGCTACCACGACGCGGCCCAGCTCCGAATTATTAGAGAATGGTTTGCGGAGGAGTATCAGAAACACTGGGTGAAGATGGATCGGGCTGTGGCTGGGCACCACTTGGGAGAGGTGCTTTGGCTCCCGAGACGATTGCGACCCACTCATATTTACCTAAGCGACATCACAAAAAGTGTGGTTGAATGTTGGGATCGTTCTGTATTACAATGGGGAATCACGACTTTCCCTTCCCCGTTTTCCCCTGTCCTCCGCAACGGGGACTTCACCCCAGGGACGGAGCCGGGAGCGTTTTCAGCATGGGAAGAGGGGGGATGTAGGATCATTAGGGACATGTTCATCGGGGATAGAGTAAAAACATTCCTAGAATGTAAAAAAGAATTTGGCCTGGGAGAAAAGGAGCGGCACCGCTACTTTCAAATTAGACACTGGGTGATGTCCCCGATGGTTAGACAGGCGGCAACCAGAGATCTAACTCACTTCGAGAGGTTCCTGACAACTAATGAGGGCACTAGGGGGTTGATAGGGGCCCTATATAAACATCTTGAGAGAGGCACCCCGCGCACCACCTGGCCATACATGGCTAACTGGGAGAGGTATACGGGGGTCCACTTGGAGCTAGCAGACTGGGAAAGACTATGGGCGCGGATCCCTAAATTGGCAAAGGCGATCCAGGTCCGTGAAGTGTGGTATAAGTGCCTATTGGGTTGGCATTATACCCCCGCCCGCCTTCAGGCAATGAACTCCACTGTTTCGGGGGACTGTTGGCGTGGGTGTGGGGAGAGGGGCACGGCCACACATATCTGGTGGGACTGCGCGGCTATCCAGCCCTTCTGGGAAGATCTTAAGAAAGCAACAGCCCAGGCTCTGGGAGAAGGATCCCCCCGACATCCATGCGAAACCCTGCTGGGGAAAAGCGGGGTAGGAGTCGGGTTGGGGGCTAATGGGACAGGATCGGGCCGGGGCAGGGCATCTACAATCTTTGTACTAGCAGCCTTATCCCTCATTGCGCAAAAATGGAAGAGCCCCGTAGTCCCGACGGAGCAGGAATGGCTCAGGAAACTCTGGGACATCGTCTCCTTGGAATGGGCCTCTTACACAGCGGACAACAAATTGGAAACATTCCATGCGGAATGGGGGGAGACTCTTGAATTTTTAAAAGGGGACTTTAGAGAGCAGTGGCGTCCGCAGAGACTTAAACTCCTGGACATTGGCGGATAGAAGTGGGCTCAGAGGGGATGAGAATGGGGGGGGGGCTTCAGGACGCTGTACCTAAGAGGGGGGGTTGAGGGGGGAGGGTCCAGTTGATAAGGGACTTTGTTGTTTAATTTCTTTACCTTTGTATGCTATTTACAATTCTGTTCTGGAAACGAAATGAATAAAAAAGAAGTTTAAAAAAAAAAAAAAAAAGCCAGTGTGTTCAAATTTACCGTGGTTCCCAATCCCAAAACAAATCCTCACGGAACATTTCTGTTTCTTTAATCCAGTCCAGGAGTTCTTTCAAAACCAACCTGGCAAAGACCCTACCCGATACATCAAGGAAGGCTATTGGGCAGTAATTTTCTGGATGTCCCCTAGCCCCCTTCTTCAAAATCAGAATTACTGTCTTTTTTTCCAAGAGGTCGGGAAACATTATTGCCAGTATTTTTGCCCATTCCTCTGGGTGGGCTTTTAACATCATATTAGATACCTCATCAGGGCCAGGCAATCGTGATTTGCTTGACTTTAATATGATCATTTTAATATTGTTGTGATCAAAAGGGAGTTCCCAGTGACCTCTAAATGATTTATTGTTATTCCTGTTGCTCCAACGGGAACAGCAAACAGTACCAGAAAATGAGCAACCCATATTTCCTCCGATATAACATTTGCCTGTAGTGCCAACTGATTAGAATTGTTATTATAGTTTAGCAGAGCCCATATGGCCGCACTATTTTTGGAGGTTAAAGCTCTAAACATTTGTTCAGCCTCTGTTAGCATTATAATAACCTTATGGCGTCCAAGCCAATTGTTTAACTTCAAATTCAGGGACTTGATTTTACTTAGTCCCCACTCCCTATACTGTAACCTCACACCTTTAATATCCCTTCGAGATTCCTTCTTTTTTATTTGGACTTCTCAGTCGAACCCATGCTTGTGTACAAAAGCCAATTGATTTAAACCAGTGTGTTTAATTATGAACTGGTTGAATATAGTCGGCTACTCCTGTATCTGATTAATGTTTACCTTAAACTGTCTGTTGCGGGCCTCAAGCAATTTAGTAGAGCATAAAAAAAAATGTCCCCATCCCCACCATCACATTGTCCCTATAATTTTCTATTAAATATGGTGTTATCAGAAATGAACATCTTGTGGTAACCAAATCATGATCACTTTTTGCTGTGAAATCACCACCATCCACAAATATATAAATTCATTGAGACAAAACAAATGGAGTGTTGCCAAATGCTGTTCTCTAGTCCATGTTGTATGCGGTGGGATAACCTTTCAGTGTGCCATTTACAATAAGAAGTCCTCTGGCTTTCATTAAATTAATCCAGCATTGGTTCTTATCTGCTTAGGCCCACTTCAATTGGTCACACAGGATATATGCAAGTCCCCCACTATAACCACCTCCAGTAATAAGGCAGCCAAAGCACACACATTGAAAAGGAGTACCACTCCCTCCATAAAGGCCTCCATGGTTATCCCTAGGGGTTCCAGTATAAATCATTCAATCCCAATGAACTCCCTGCCCTTTCTTTGTTGGTTGACCAAGATAATCTGAAAAGGGCAATCCCAAAGGATAAACAAAATGGAACCACACCAGGTCATCACACTGACAAATACCAGCGTAGCAACGGAGCACACACCCATAAGACAAAAATCACTATATCTAACACGGTACCTCGCAATGGACCAGCCACCAGAGCAACTTGCAACCCCCATAAAAGCTGGACACACCAGCAGGATACCAGACCAGATAGGAAAAAGGCAGAAACATGCGTCAGGGGAACAATGGGAACAAGACCCTCACCCTATACATCACCAAAACTCAAGGGGACCAACAGCAATGTCAATGAGATATAAAAGAGGGGCCAGAAGAAGTCATGGACCCGATACGGAACCTAGCCAATCTATTCAATGATGAAACAGACCCTACAGAACACAACTCACCTCCTGAAAATACTGAGGAGCTAGCATTACGACACTAAGAGGAAAACAACTACAAAACAGGGTACTAGAAAGAAAGAAATTCACTGCAATCTGATCAATGCAAGGTCGATGTCCAAACATGCTACACAGATCTATGATCTACTCTATGATGGTGGAATTGAGATTCTATTCATCACATAAACCTGATGAGGTGACAACTACAAAGTTACACTACACAGCTATCTACCCGCCATTTTCAAAATCACACAGGTAAACAGAAAAGGAAGAAGAGGAGGACTTGCAGTAGCCTACATATAACACCTTAGAATAAAAACAGCTGCCCCGCTGAACATCCCGAACTGCAAATCCCTCGTCCTTCACCTGACACTGAACCCACAAACAAACCTCACTTTCATACTAATCTATAGACCACCAACCTATGACGCCACCTTTCCAGACACCTTCATAGAAGCCATCACAAACCTGGCTATCATACAGATTACCTGGAAACCCTTGGGGACTTCAACATATAGTCTGAAGAAGAGAAAAGAAACTTGCAGAAATCCTGAATTAAGCAACTTGATATAATGAGACTACATCAGATGGTAAAATGAGCGACACACATGGCAGGACACTCTCTCGACGCAATCTTCACCAACACAAAAACTGATCTCAACTGTACCACCAATGCAACTATATTGGAGTGCCCAAGTCATTATTCGGTTCATGATCCAACTACCATCTAATGCATCCAAACAGCCCAAAAAGCTCCCCTCATTTTGTAAACAAAACTGGAAAACAGTCAAAAGAAGTAACTTAGAGGAACAACTGGAATCCTCAAAACCATTCAGCGAAACTTGGGACACAACTGACTTAGATGAACAAAGCAGACGTTAACCAGAAATGGATCGATGAAACAGTGGACAACATCTCCCTGA
Source organism: Ambystoma mexicanum (assembly GCF_040938575.1). Taxonomy (NCBI): domain Eukaryota; kingdom Metazoa; phylum Chordata; class Amphibia; order Caudata; family Ambystomatidae; genus Ambystoma; species Ambystoma mexicanum. The sequence continues at coordinate 623,224,669 of NC_090921.1, read as the reverse complement.
AAAAACCTTTCATCCCCTCACGAAAGAAAGTAGTGGCAAGATGGTTCACGCCCCACCTCAAAAAAATGAAGAAAAAAAACAGAAACTAGAACAAGAATGGAGGAAAAACTATTACCAAGCCAAAAGATTACTTTTTCAAAAACAAATCCAAGCATACAAAAAGGAAACTCTCAAAGCTAAAAAGAAATACTAAGATGACCGGATCACAAAAGCTACCAACATGCACTAGGAAGTATTCAACATCATGAATTAAATGAGAAATCCCGTGGAGGCAACAACACACCGGCACCTTCACAAAAAATATGTGATGATCTTGAAGACCATTTTAAGAATAGAATCACTGGCATACACCGGATCATACAAACTAGGCCAACCTAACACACTATGCACCTACCGCAGGACCACAGAAGAAGCTGAAAAGCTTTGTCTAAATGTCAAGGGAAAAATTCATCAATCTGGTGTAAAAAAGCAACAAGGCAGGCTCCCCAATGGACCCCTGCCCACCTGACATCTATAAACCAATCCTTACACTGGGCACACCCTTGGAATGCTTCCTAAAACTCTTAAAACTATATCACTCTAATCAGGAAAAGTACCTCAAGCATTCAAATCAGCATACATCAAATCACTCCTCAAGGACACAACGGGCGATATGGAAGACCTCTCAAACTACAGGCTGATCTCAAACATTCCCCATCCAGCAACATTATTAGAGATTTATGTCTATGAACAAACACTGGAACACATAGAAAATCACTATCTATTGGACTAGGCATAAGTCGGTTTCAGACCCATCAGTGGGACAGAGACAGTAATTCTCTCTATATAGGATGGATTAAATACTTCTTGTCTGAAAGAACAGAAACAGTTTGGATAAAACCATTCAAATCCACACCACGGGACACCACCTGTGGAGTACCACAAGGATCCTTGCTATCCCCACTCCTCTTGAACATCTACATGACACCACTAATTAACCACTAATTAACCACCACTAACCCCTGCCACTCCACCAGACACCTGTGCCAAAGACAGCACTTGGTGCACAAACATTCAAAAGGCTCTCTTGGGAAAAATCACCTCCCTCCAAACCAAATTTAATGAGAAAAAAAACAGCCTGCATTCCTTTATATCTCAGTTAGCCCCTCAGGCTAATAACAAACCCAATACTGAATCCCTGCAACCATTCTGCTTCTCACCTCTCTCTACCACTGAAGTTGAACACATTATTAACAACCTTAAGCCTTCTAATTGTCAGGAATACTCTTGCCCTGCTACCAGGATTGTCCCTGGCAACCTCAAGGATCCCTGGGTTATTCCTCTCATGAGAAAACCGACCTTGGACGCTAACACACCCACCAATTACAGACCGATCATCACGGTCCCTTTTCTTTTAAAAATTCTTGATCGAGCTGCATACTTCGAGATCCAAGATTATCTCTTTTGGGTGTAGGGGAATCTGGTTTCCGCCCCCGCTATGGCACAGAAACCGCTCTCTTAGACCTCAAAACTCAAATTGAAGACCTAAAAGACAAGGGAAAACTGGCCCTCTTACTCTTATTAGATCTTTCCGCGGCATTTGATTTAGTTAATCATCAAATCTTATGCCACCACCTTAAAACTGCTGCCCACTTCTCGGATAAAGCTACAGCCTGGATCACTTCCTTCCTGGACAATAGATCCATAAGGGTCTTCTCCCCCTCCGCCACTGCTGAACCCTCCCCTGTCACTTGTGGAGTCCCCAATGATCATGTGTATCCCCGACACTCTAAAGTGTCTTCACAAAACCTGTATTTGACATCTTGGACCTTATGGGTGTCACGTAAACCAATTACGCCGACGACACTCAGATACTTATCCCCATTACAGGTGACCACAAAACCGACTCTCTGTCCATCAACGCCATTTATCAAGTCATCCAGGCCTGGATGGCGCAGCACGAACTGTGCTTAAATGACGAGAAGACTGAGCTCCTCATCCTTGGTTCACCCCAAAAACTCAGTAAGCTTGACCCATTGTTCAAATCTTTCACCATTGATGGCAATTCCATCAAAGTGGCCAAGAATACTAAGACGCTAGGCATCCACCTTGATTCCACCCTCTCCTTACCTTGGCAAACCAACACAGTTTCATCAGCCGCATCTTACACCTGCAAGCTCATCACAGCATGCTGTCCTTTTCTGTCACCAGCCAACTGCACTGCAATAGCCAGGACCCTGGTCCTCTCCGAAATTGATTATTGCAATGCCCTTTATCTGGGTACCAACCAATGCAATATCAGAAAACTTCAAATTATCCAAAACAATGCAATTAGAGCAGCCCTTAACATTTCTAGGACCTCAGACATTTCCGTTGGCTCTCAGTTACCCAAAGAGTCTCTGTTAAAGCTCTTGCACTCACACACAAAAGTATCGGCAACCAAGCCCCCAGCTACCTAACCAACAAGTTCACATCTCATACTGCTGCGAGACCACTCAGAAGTGCCCAAACTAACTGCCTCGTCATCCCGCGCTTCAACCTCCAAAGATCAGGCGGTCGCAGCTTCCCTGTCCTGGCAGCCAAGTTGTGGAATGCATTACCTAATCCTCTCAGAGCTGAACCCTCTTTCTCAGCCTTTAAGCGCAAAGCCAAAGCTTGGTTGCCCACCCACGACTCCCCATGACCCTGATTGTAACCTTTACCTATTGCATTATAGGCCTTGTATCATATCCTGCCTTTGTATTCTTGTATAGCCCTGTGTAACCTGCATATCCTCAAATATGTAACTTGTATATCTAATATATTTAATGTAAATGCTTCTGCTTGTAACGTGTCTGTAGCTAAGTAATGCGCCCAGTTGCCCTCGGGCCTGGTGCGCTATACAAATAAATAAAATACTACAAATACTCATCAAAAGACATGGCTTCACATGCTACAACTACGGAGATGACTCCCAAATCATCTATAAAATCGGCAATGAACAAGAAGAGAACACAACGCTAACAGACGGTCTCCAGGAACTCCCTATAAAGCAACCAGTACATCCCCTAGCCCACCGAACTGGGACCAGGACCCACACCATCCAAAGATGTCAAAACCCTTGTAGTTCTAATGGACAACAAGCTAACCTTAGAACCGCATGTAAACGTAATAATCTCCCATCTACACATACAATCATTAAGATTCTACCCTTCCTCTCCTTAACGCACAAAACACTGGCCATCATCTCCCTCATTATGTCCAGTATAGACTACGCCAACAGCCTATACCTCAGTATGCTGGACTATTTACTGAAGAAACTCCAACATTGACAAAATGCAGCTGCTAGACTACTCCTGAAACTCTCATGAAGGGACCATATCAATTCAGCGCTAAAGATGCTACACTGGCTGCCAGTCAAAAAACAAATCACTTTCAAAACAATGTGCATAACACACAGAGCTATCCACGGGCGAGGAGCAGAATTTATACAAAAGAAAGTACCATCTACCAGATGACTAGAACACTCAGATCCAGCAATGACATCCACCTAGAACCTAAACCATGCACAAAGAAAAAACTAGGTGGATCAGCATCCTATTGCATAGTCACTAAACTTTGGAACTCCATCCCCAGAGAAATACGAACCATGAAGGTGCATCTAAAATTCAGAAAACTTCTAGAAACCTGGCTCTTCAATTCAAAACGGGTTGAAAATGAATGGGTGCCACCAATAAACAACCCTGTTGACCACCCACACCTCCACACACAACATGGAAGTGGTAATTGTAGCAGATCACAATGTACGACACGGGGAGGGACATACGCAGTAGACAGTTTAAACAGAAGAGATTGGATAGGGTACCAATCAAACCCTGCTAAAAGTTCATCCTCTGCATACACCTCTCAAACTCTGCACTAAACACAACCATACCTCTACAGCACAACAAACCGCATGCACTTCACTACACCACAACAATGAACCAAACCACACATATCCTCGCACATATCCTCGCACATCAGCACATGACAGCTACTGATCGAAAATCACACCTATTCACACCTATTCTCAGCAGTGTAAACCGAACTGATGCTGCCAACAGCACATCACAAGCTCTCTTGCTCTTTTCTCCCACTCAGTCCTACTAGCTTATGCCCCCTTTACCCTCTTCCTTTACAGATCCGCCAGAGCGCCAATGTACCATGCAGGTGGTGTAGGCACTTGCTGTGTTTCCAATGCACTCACTTCAAATGCAATATAGCCCAGGGGGCAAAATTGTGCACCCACCTCCGTAATTGCCTCCATTAACCACCCTAGATGGGATGTATAAAAATAATCTGTGAAATTCATTATCATTGACAAACTGAACCTGGGCTGTCTCTTGATTGAACGGATTGAATTCAAGTGCTCTTATCATATAATCCGAAGACAAGTGATCTATTCAGCACCAGATGATCATTACAGTCTGGCAGGGGTTCTAAGAGAAGGCAGCAAACACGGTTTGCATTAGGATCTTCAGAGGTCTCTTTTCTGAAGCGATGCCTTCTCTTCGTTTTAAGCGTTCCTGATGATCATAAGAATTATCTTTTTGTGCCTTTTCCTTGGTCTCGCCTGTAATTGGTTGTCGCATCACCATGTGTGCTTTATTTGAGTCTTCAATTTGCTCCCTTAGTGAACCAATCCAATGAACTAGAGAGGAGTTATTTGTTGGCTGAGAGTTAGCTAGCCTTAACCTCCTCTGCTCTAATGTGAAAAAGAATGTGAATCTCTGGTATCGGGTTCAGGGCTTCAGGCAGTAATATAGGGCCCTCCTGGTTGCCTCCTGAGACAGTATTCTGATTTAATGCAGTTACTCGCTTATAGGAGCGGGCATTGGGAAGGGTCGTATAGCTGTCAGTGGGCCTCATTATGACCTAGGTGTTAAGGGGTTAACGGTGCCGTAAAAGGTTGCGGTGCTGTTAACCCCTTAATGCCTTACTACGAGGTCCCTTTGCGGCTCCCAACCTTAACGGTTGGTCTATACCAGCCGTTAAGGTAGGGACCTGCAAAGGGACCTTGAAGGTAATTACGGTACCGCAATTTGCGGTACCATAATTACCGCCTTCCCCATTCCCATTGAGCCCTATGGGGCAAAAATGGGAATGGGGAAGGGCCAATGGTAAATGGGGAATTACCGCCCCGCCAACCTTGGAATGGGGTGGTAATTCCCCATTTCACCATGGCGGATTCGGTAAGTTACCGGCGTTAACCATGGCGCTAATTGCACCATTGGTTAACATCAGGGTCGTAATGAGGCCCAATCTATCTGTACTTTCATCTACTGAATGTAAAGTTAAATCCAACATATCTGCGACCAGAAGAAAACTCGAGGTTTCAACCTCTGGAATCGGGTCCTCTTCCTTGGAGTAAGCATGAGTAGTGATCAGTGCCTATTTTGGAGCCGGTTTTCTTTTTCTATCCTTTGGTTTCTTCCTCCGTAAAGGAGTAATTAGCTGGATTCTCAGCGGCACTGGTAGAGCTCTTAGGAACTTTCTTTATTCCGACGTTTGTGATCTGCCTGGGAGATTTTCGTTTTTTGTTTTTTTTTTATTCTTTTGTCAGCTTTCGACCCACCTTCCTTTTAGTGAATATTTCAAAGAGGGGGTGGGGAGAACCCTGGCCTTTTGATTCGTCTTCCGAGGCCAAGGTGATAGGTTCTATCTCGTCATTGAGATTGATAGTACTCCCTAATAGCTTCTTCTGGGTGGGTATATCCAAGCGTTCCTCTTGGGTTGTGGGCGAGGGGGTATCTCCCCTTCTTTCATTATCAACTCTCTCGCTGTCAACACTCTGACGGATATCGGGATCTTCTGATCTGAGTGTGGGTCATTAGGCACTGCTGGCAATTGCATTACGACTGCCGTCGCCTTGTTAACCAATTTTTCCTTGCGGCTCAAGATCTTTGCCAGTAGTATCGAAAGTAAAGCTATGTGGGCTAAGATCTTGTCATTTAACTTTGATAATGTTGTAAATGTCATATTCATTGCTGACAATGGTAATTCTAGTGTAGAAACTCCTGGGTTTGTCATTGGCATTGGTTGAGATTCAGAAAAAAATAGGGTGACAGCAATGCTGCATCGTGCATCATCCGTGAGTTGGGTGAAGGCCTCCACATTAACCTTTTTAGCGCTGCTCACCACAATACCTCCCATCATTGTTATCTGACAGTGAGTAGTAAACAGATGGAACATGGAGAGGCTATGTTACAATGGACACCTTACAAGCATTGAAATTACTGCAGCCTTAGAGCTTCAGTGCCTTTTCAGCTCTTTTGATATGGAGCATGACGAGATGCCCTGACCTGACACCAGGTAGGGGACTTCGTGCCACCCTGAGCCAGTGGATGTTGGACCTGTAGGTGGTCAAGGAATGTTCCCCTGGTCACCTTACCCTAGTTCCCGACACAGGGCCTAGGGCAGTCACATTGCATGTCCACATGCCATTCCTGGTGTCCAATCCCAGCCCACCGCACTGTCCCTCGGGGCAGATTGGCTCTAGAGGCTTTGATCCTCATCTAAACCCTTGTAGTACTCGGCAGGCTAATGGGAGAGCCATCTGCTATTGCTGATTATGCGAATCTGCCTTTCATCCTGCAGGCAGATGCAGCACATTTGGGACTGGGGAACTCTTATTCCAGGTCGGAAATTCAGATTTGCACCCATGGAAGGGTGCTCAGAAAGTGGGCATGGATTCCAGGGTGCATTTGCAATTCACACGGGGAGAACAGATGAAGACAAGCTATGGAGAGTGGACAAATGCATGGGTCCACAATATATATAAAAGTGTCCTTATTGTGCAACACAGAACCAGTCAGTCACAGGAACACATGCACATATTTGTCTAACCCGACATGCATCAAGTGTGACAAACATGTCCTGTGGAGTCAATGCATGCAAGAGGCCAGAATGATCATCCATAGTCTACATAATGAAGCACTGCAGTGGAGGATGCTGATACATGAGGATCAATGTGTGTGGCACATGTAGAACACTGACATGTCTGGGCAGGTCATGGAAGTGTAGAAGGGAGTGGATTGTGAAGTGGCACAAGTCAAAGAGAAGTGTGCACAGGGAGTACCCTTGCAGGGCATGGTAGGAAATATGTGGACAGGGGCACTGGAAGGTTGGCAGTAAGGACACATCATCACAGTTGGTCATGCAGATGCACAGTGAATGCATGCCATCAATCAGTCCATACATCCAGACTCAATGAAACATTGCCAATGGGCATAGTGTGTATAGTGCCATCCATTCACTTCAAATTAGGGCATCATTCATCTAAGTGCATCCGCACAAACAATGCACACGCATAGAAATGTAACTGCACATGCACACACATGCATGTGTACAGACACATATCTGCCCAGACATTCCCCACGACACAAGGTTAAGCCACCAATATGTCAAGGTGTGCACTGCATGCAAATTCCATGGTGACCAATAACACCCAAACAACATGCGAGACATATCACATGTTTACCAGCTGACTGAGCTGGCATGATGTGATTCCCTCATCACCTCCACCGTGAATGCGCGAGAGAAGAGTCAGTGCATGGCAGAGGGCATGGGGACCAGGATGCAAATGTTTGCATGGTGGACCTCCCATGGAGTGCAGTCACTGCCTGATTCTGTAGCACTGCAAACACATGGGACAATGCATTACAACAGCTATTTTTCACAATCAAGCACACATACATTAAGAATAACTTAACACAATGTTACCTGGACATGCCCTCCTGTTTTCCACGATGTGACCATGGCAGTTGATGTCACTGTGCATGGCTGCTTGTCCCCAACTACATTTATCATGCCCCTCAGCGTGCAACTGCACATGTCACGGGATCCAAAAAATTGAGAAAAGAATGAATCCACCTTGGAAAATTAAACAAAATCGATAAGCCCATATCCGGGCCAGGGGAATATAACAAACAAACAAAAAGTGTCAATGCAAAATCAAGGGGAACAAAAAAGAAAAATACGTACATGGGCTCATGGACCTCACAGCAATGGTGGACGAGGGGGCTTGTCTGTGCTGGGACCCCATCCTGCAATTGATCTGCAGGAGGATGTGGTGTTGTAGCCACACCACACAGTGTCAAGGCCTGGTCTTCACTGGCCGCGGCCACCCGTGACAGAGTTGAATGCACCAGCACAGTGATGTTGGTGAGGTCTCCATGCATCTCCTCACAGATGGTTGCAGAGTCTGTATGTGCGCTCACCCATGATGCATTGAGTTGCTCTGAGAGTGACTTCCTGAAGGCATCCATCTCCTTGTGGATCAGTGTCCTAGTGGCTAAGAGCCCGTCATGGATGGCAGTCCTCATGGCGAACATTTCACACCTCGGGGCTTCACTGTGTGCCTGAAGATCAGCCCATCGGCCCTTAATATTTGGCTCCATGCGCAGTCTGTGGGAGCGGCATGAGGACTGCATGACCTGCAGCTGTTGCTCTACCTGGGGCGTTGGCGGGGTCATGGACTTGTCAGAGGGGAAAAGGTGGGCACCATTGCATGAGCTAAATAATAACAATAATTTCAGTGTCTGCTGTACAGATAGTTTGAATTACAAGGAGCTGACTGAAGAAAATCCAGAGACACCTGGACCCAAAAGACTGCCACACAAGGAAAACTGAATGAAAATCACTCATCTGGGGGCGTGGCTTGGAGCCGACTGAGTAACATGGCTCCGTGTTAGCTCCTGACCAGCCTTGCCGACAAAGGGAATTTCAGCAGGCTAGAGTGTGCAACGCACCGTGCAAAACCCCCGGGGGGTATGAACCTTCTAACTCATCAAGGCTGGGGCGCCTAACTGCCGTTTACTAGCTGTTATCTGCGACAGAAAGCTCTGTCCCGGCCTGAAGCGGTGAAACCAAGATGGTGGGCAATCGTCCCTGGAGCCCTGCCCTGTGGCTGCGGTGGGAGAGGAGCCGTGTCCTCGCCGGCGACCCGGGCTCCTGCCAAAATAATTACACCATCGGGTGTAAAGGCGAGACAGCAACTGGACCCACTGCCGTTCACATCCCTCGAAGCACGTAACTTAGGAGAGGGACAATCGCCATGGGATTTTGCCGTAACCTGTCGAGGATCCGTACCTATCTGTCACGACCTTGCTGTGAGCCCCCGGATTCAGGCGGCCCATCAGTGAATCGGCAGAAGAGCACATTCTGTGCTGCCGCTCCCCGGGTGCCTGGCACACCGGAGCAGCAGCCTGAAAGCTCTTTCCACCTAATGAGTCGCATAACTGAGTGTCTGCGAGTTGGCCCCAACCTACGCAGCAAGTGCAGCACTTCACATGCCCATCGAGTGCCTGGGGGCCAATCCACCACTTCTCCAAATGAAGCCTTCCCGATCCGCTCCAGTGGAGGGCATGAGGTGCGCCCAGAGACAGCCATCTACTGGGGGGCATCCCTGGTCCAGCACACGCAATCGGGATGATACCATTCTGACTGCGGGATCACGGCCATTAAAGCGCGTAAGAATCCGCCACGACTCTTGTCTGGTATTGCAGCAATCTATAAGCTTCAGCAATCCGGTGCACGGAGAAGAAATGCACCCCACTGACCCTGCATAAATCAATGTGCCCACAGGGGCTGGAGGCTAGGCAGCCCTGGAGCCTCGTACCCTGTTTGCTCGAGGCCCCTAATCCTCGCGGACTGCTAAATCTCCCTGCCGGCACTGAGCAAACGCAGTGGCAACTGTTTTGAAAAACCAAGCTAAGCAAGCACGAGCGGAGGAAAAAGACTATGAACTATTTGCACGCCTCATCCGTTAAACAGAGAGAACAGAGGGTTACTACACCCAGCACTGGCAACAGCATGGCGTACCACAACTAAGGGGGATCCGGGAAGGAAAGGTCCACAGGGGAACACCGGTTGGGGCCAGCCAGGGCCTGAACACCTTCGCTCCACTCTTATAGAGAAACTGACCCCCAGCATAGCCTCTTTGGAGCTAGGAATTCCTCCTTCCCGCAAATAACAGTGCCCATTTTGGACATTATGGCGAAAACCGAGAAAGCAGCAAAACCAGGCTGACATTGCAACAATGATGAGCAGTCCCAACCAAGAAAAGTCGAAGAAGAACAACCAGGCAACAGGCTCCACTACTGAGGCGGCCCAGGCCTCGGAGGCACCAGACCCAATCCAGTTTGCCACCAAATCTGATCTTAAAGATCTCCTGTCCACGCTGACAAAGGAAATTCATAAAGGAGCAGACAAGGTCACAAGGAAGATCGCCTCGCTAGTCAGCAGGGTAGAAGAGGCAGAAAAGTGCACTGTAGGCATGGAAAATAGTCTCTGTGATAACGCCTTCGAGCTAGAGGGTGACTTGGACAGAATCCCATCCCTTGAAGAAAGATGTGAAGCACTTGAGGCTAAGCAGGAGGACGCAGAAAACACCTCTAGGTGGAATAATATACGCCTCTGAGGGATCCCACGACGATAGTCGATTCTGAGTTGGAGAGCTTCACAAACGACTCTGTTTAGGTTCTTCTTAACTCTCCCGGATAGCTATCCCCTGGAGATCGACCAAGTCCACCGGACGGCCCGGAGACAAGCATCCACATCCCACCCAGATGTCCTCGCACAAATTCACTTCTTCAAAATAAAAGAAAAAATAATGAGGGATGCTAGATCTTCTAAGCAAATACTTTTCAGAGGGGTTACCATTCTACTGTACCAAGATTTAGCAAATGCAACCCTGCAGAAACAAAAAGCGCTCCGGGGCCTCACGGAATGGCTTCAAGAACGAAAGGTGCAATAGCGCTGGAGTTTTCCAACTGCCTTAAATTTTACGTGGGAAGGAATGCGTAGGCAGATCCGCACGCCGAAGGAAGCAGATAATTTCCTGGGAAAAGGAGTGCACTGTGGGTGCTCCGAGTCTGAAATGCACACTCAAGACCAAACAAATCCATCCTCCACTGGCTCCTGGTCCTAGGCCAGCAGGTGACGTAGACTCTGGGGCCCTCGGAAACCGCTCAATCCGGGCTGACCGGCCATGCCGCTCCTATCCCATGTAAGTTGAGTGTTCCTTCACCCCACATAACCCACATGCAGAAACTCTTGGCATTCATTCGCACCCACTCTACCAGGGGGGGAAGAGCGCTGACTATGCAGCGGATTTCCAACACCACTCGGGGCATGCTTACACATCCCAATCAGAACATACAAAGTGACCGGTTCAGAAGTGCTTAGGTCCAGCACGTTGATCAACTCGCCAGTTATCGTTATGCCGTTGACGCTGGCTCGGCCCGTTGGCCACAGTTAACCGACGAGGGGGCTGGTTAGTAATCCTGTTGGATGAGGCTGTTCTCATCCCTAGAGTTTGGGAGAGAGGGGGGGGGATGGGGAAGGGGAGGGCAAGGGAGATGGGTATAGCTCTGCATCCATAATCTCCCAGTTAATAAAACAGTTCACAACTCAGACATCCTCAGACGAGACTTGCACACACTCATTCAGAGGGATATCCCAGAAACCCAACCTAAGAACCTTTGCACAGGCGCCCTTAGTTGGAAATACCTGAGAGTCTCGTGGGTTCGGAGGAAGGTAGAGATGGTCACATTCTCACTTGGAACATCCAGGGCCTCAATTCCCCCAGGAAGCGCAAGTCAGTAGAGAACAGACTCAATGCCATAAGCGGGGATATAGTAACTCTCCAGGAGACACACCTAATAGCGGAAGACGAGCATCACATTAGATTTAAGCGGTTTAAAAAGGCCTATTTCGCAACCTCCGGGGTGCAAAAGAGCGGGGTGGCAATCCTACTCAGCGACAAATTTCCCCTAACCAACCCCACAAAAAAAAAGGATTCCACGGGCAGGTACCTCCTATTGAAAGGGCATATTGTGGAGCAGACGATCAGTATAGTGGGAATCTATGCCCCTCACACAGGCCAGGATAAGTTCCTAGTGGATTTACTACCAGCATTAGTAACCTCTGCATCAGGGCACCTTATTATCGGAGGAAACTTTAACATGGTCCCCAACCTGCTGAAAGACAAAACTCTCCCCCCGTTCAACCCAGGCTTTACAAGAGCCCTGGCCTTGGCAAAGCTATTAAGGGAGACGGAAACGGTGGACGTATGGAGATTAGCAAACTTGGAGGATAGGGATTACACTTTCTACTACAATGCGCACGAAGGTCACTCTCGGATTGACATCCTCCTCATAACGGGAGCGTTATTCCCCTGCATTCGAAAAGTAGAAATCCACACTCGCATGATCTGCGATCAAACACCAGTATCGGCTGACCTCTCAATAACTGACGCCCCTGCTCCCCCACCAAGGTACTGGAAGCTGAGCAACTCCCTCCTACTAGACGAAGATATTAAAGCAGAAGTAGGAAAGCCATTAATGAATTACTTCAAGGAAAATACGGCCCCTGACACAACTGCAGAGATACTATGGGAGGCCATGAAACCAGTAATAAGAGGGCACTCATTAGCGTAGCCACCGAACAGTATCGGATTTCCAAGATATAAGCCTCAGCCCTAAAACGAAAAATCTCAGTTCTGGAGAAGGAACTAAAAGCATGCCGAACGAGAAAGTCAGAGAGTGTGCTGAAAAAAGGCTAGAAGTGCCAGAGAAATACATTGGGTGGACCACAAAACTGTTTTATTTCCATAAAAGTAACAAAGCGAACCGTATCCTTGCTTACAAATTGCAGAAAGTACATAGCGGAAATAACATAACCCGGCTTATCGGGGAGGATGGTATAGCCCGATATACAGATGCCAACAAGTTGGAAGTCCTGGTGGCCCACAACAGAACAATCGTGACAGGCCCACAAACCCTCTCGACAGGCCAACCCCTGTACCGCCAATATTTACAGTCCTCCAATCCACCGACTGCCAAAACACACTTTGAGTCACTGGAAGCCTTAATCACACTAGAAGAGGTTTCTGATGCCATTAAGTCCCTGAAGACCACTGCCCCAGGCCTGGATGGGCTGACGACCAAATATTATAAAACATTTGCACATATCTTGGCCCCACAATTAACGTTCTTGTTTAACTCTTTCTTGAGATCTGGGAGGGTTACTAAGTCTATGGTGGAATCTCTCACCATAGTAATCCACAAACCAGGGAAATACCCCGAACAAGAGGCCTCGTACAGACCGATAACACACTTATGAACACAGATGGGAAGATCTACTCCAAAGTCTTGGCATCTAGATTGGGAAGTATTCTCCCGGTGTTAGAATCCAGGGACCAGACGGGATTCACACCAGGAAGGGGGACGCACAACAATGTTAGAAGAACGCTGAACCTTATTGAAACCACCAACAGAAGATGGGAGGGATTACTGGTCATTTCCCTGGATGCACACAAAGCGTTCGACCTGGTGGACTGGGATTATATCAGACACACACTCACACACATGGGATTCAGCCACAATTTTGTAAAATGGATCACAGCAAACTATCAGCTCCCAACCACTCAACTCTGGGTGAATGGCTCTAGATCAGAGGGCATAGCCATAACCAGGGGTACATGCCAGAGCTTTCCATTATCCCCCATGGTGTTCGCCTTGTCCATGGAGCCTTTTGTAGAGAGGATCCGGCAAAACTCAGGCATTCAGGGGCTTACAATAGGAGGACAGGAATACAAAGCCGCACTATACGCACTATACGCAAATGACTTTCTCTACTGACCATAACATGTCCAAATACATCCCTAAAGCCCCTGCTAGAGGACCTTAATGCTTTTGGGAAAGCATCCGGATTCAGGATGAACTATGATAAATCCTCTGTTCTAGCAATTAACCTGGCGAAACAGCAGAGGGAACTCCTCTACCCGAGGCTCACTATTCCGTGGGTGGACACCATGATCGGATACCTGGGGTCCGGATTCCCAAAAATAGCACCAAGGTCTACCAGTGCAACTTCCCACAGCTGTTCAGAGATTTCCGGGGGGACCTCAGTCGCTGGATTAATCAAGAGATCTCCTGGTTGGGCCATATGGCAGCGATAAAAATGAACTTGATCCCCAGGCTGATTTACCAATATTTAGCGCTCCCGACACATATCCCTGAAAGTGACCTCAGTGCCCTGCAAGAGACATAATGAAGTTTATCTGGAGGGCGAAAAAGCCCTGCATAGCAAGGAAGATCATGATCCAAAGCCACAATTTAGGGGCCCTGGGGGCACCAGACGTGTCCAGATATAGGCGAGCGGCACAACTTTCACATGCATTCTCCTGGTCCCAGGCGACAGACCAGCCATGCTGGTTGCAGATAGAGGAGGCATGGTGTAGACCCCCACTAGCCAACCTTCCACATATGCAGACTGGGAAGGCCCAGCCTAACTTAAATCGTCTTACTGCAACATGTAACACAGTGGGGAGCTGGAAGGCAGCATCCAAGAAATGGGGAAACACAGGGACTGTATGCCCTCTCACAGCAATATGGGATAATCACGAATTTACCCTAGGACTTCACTCCCGAAGCTTCTCAGCCTGGAAAGAGGCGGGCCCCGGAAGGTTTCTGATTTCCTAGAGGGATGCCACCCCCTCACATTTGAAGCTTGCAAGGTGAAATTTAAAGTTCCAGAAGGGGAGAGATTTCACTACTCACAGATTTGTTATTGGATCTCCCAGAAAACTGTTAAGGAGCGTGGCTCTAGGGACTTAACACTGCTAGAACTCACATTAACATCAACCCCTCCTAAAGGGAAAGTCTCCACCTTGTATCGGCTCCTGGAGAAATCAAATCCTGAATCCAAAGAAAAATATATGGTCAACTGGGAAAGAGACCTGGGGCGAACAATGGACTTTGCAACGTGGAATAAAATCTGGTCAAGACTGCACAAAAGCACCCTCTACATTATTAACAGGGACGGTGGGTATAAGGTGTGCTGTAGATACTATGTCACCCTGGCACAACTACACAAAGCTATCCCAGATATTTCGCTGAACTGCTGGAGAGGCTGCCCCTCTGAGGGAACACTATTCCACCTCTTGTGGGCTTGCCCAAAAGTGACGGACTACTGGAGGGCTGTATTGGACCATATCTGCTCGATTGCAGGCCTCACCATTCCTTGGGACCCAGGGATTTTCTTGCTGGGAGATACTGGGGATGGGGACCTCCCATCATCAGGCATCTATTATGCCTATGCACACATCTACTAACAGCAGCCAAAATCACCCTGGCGAGACTCTAGAAACACCCTGAGGGCCCTTCCATCCATTATGGTGGTCCAAATGCTGGGACAGCGTAGTAGCTGAAAGAATTGTGTGGGCAACCTAAATCTCTTCCGAAATATTTGGGCCCCATTCATGGACTATGCAGAAAGTTTCCGTGGACTCACACATAGGCCCCCGCTAACCCGCTGGTTGGAATAAGCCAAGCACTCAGGAGCCGTTATCGAACGGAGCACTTTCCCCCCACAGGAACAGAGTGCCTCACTGAGCTCTGAACCGTCTGGGATTTCCGTTAAAATGTGTGGTGTCAAACTTTCATGCATATGTGATGATGGCTGATGTCTTTGTTGTGTTTTAAATGCTAATAAAATATCAAGTTGAAAAAGAAACACTCATCTAATCAGTCGCTCACATACTGTACCTCATAAGGGGTTAATGTTACATTTTGCAAAAGTTCAAGAATATAAACATTGGTTCCAATTTTCTTTGGCTGGCTTTATGCTTTAAAGTAGAATCAGAATTTTAAGTTTGTTTGAACAAATGGGTGATTTCATTTTTTAAAGAAGAGGAGGCCAGCTGTAGCCTCTATGTGTCAAGGGCTCCTGTGCCAATGCATTTCAGAGTCAATTACTGCTTTGTCAGGGCTGAGCCCTATTTGTGAATACAGGGAGTCTTACAATGATCTTATACTCAATCTTGTGACTAACTGGTCGTAGGTGACAAGATTTTGTAAAAATTGTAAATGTCCTTGTTCCAACTGTCTGCACAACCTGTGTAGGTGAGTAGAATCAAACTACTGCACGCATGGGCATGTGACGTGTTGTATATGTCTCTAGGGAGGGACAGATTCAACATTTAAACACACTAGCGATAGAACGTTGTATCTGTCCCTCCCTAGAGACATATACAACAAAAAGTGAAGGACACGCACCCATCAGACATTGTGCATTCACACACTTGGTTCAGTAAGCAACAGAGGCATGTCATTTGCTGACAAGTGACCCCCCAAAATCTCCCCCATGGAAGGGGGCACATTGACATTCAACAGTGGTGTAAACGCACAATGAGAGGACATTCAACTGTCAAGTCGCCACACATACCAGGGGAAAAGTAATGCACATGTGACATTTGAATGTTCAATGTTATAACATGGGAACAGCCAGACATCCATATCCACAGACAAGACCATGGTCAACAAATGACACACTAATCAGGTCTGAGACATGGAACTGGAGACAATGAGGACCAGCAGGAAGGTGTGGAAAGGGAGGAAGCCCATGAGTAGGTCCATCCGAAAGTGTGCCTTCTAGTGAAGGTCCGTGAAGTGCAGAAAGATGGAGAGTGGATTGGGTGATGTAAACAAGGTCCACAGATCCACAAGAGGGTGAGGGGAGTGTGGGAGGGTAAGAAGGAGAATGTGTGACAATGAGTAGGCTCTCTGTGTCACTGGAATTGAGTCAATGTTATGTGGTCTGTGGACACTAATGCAGTTACACTCTGGGAACACGACAATGTGTGTTGGTAGTTCAGATATGCGTTGTGACAAGGAAACCCATAGGAGCAGGTTACAAATGGAACATGCAACTCTGCATGACATGGCGTGGAAGTTAAACTTTGTCTGCATGCACCGGTCTAGCAATTGTGTGAAGGGTGAAAAGCAACAAGAAAGTAGCATTGAACGGTACTTTTAGGTGTCACATGGTAGACATGTGCTGAGGGAGTAGCCTGTGTGGGGGATGTGTCCAGTCACAAAGACACTTGCCATAAATGGCTGTCACATGGGTTACGCCCAGTATGATGACCAATTGACACAAATCTGTACGTCACAGGACATGTTTTACCCAGGACTGTCATATGAATGCAGCTAGATGTGCCAATACACAAATGAAATGGGTGATGCAGGACTGGAATAACACAATGACGGACACACACCTGATGTGTTCTGATAATTCTCCAGGTTTCCCACACCTTGCACCTGCTCAAGGAGGATGAATTGGCTCAAGGCCTCTTCATGCGGTGTCAGCTGCCCCTCCTCTGCTTGACCCACTCCAGTTGCTATTGCAAAGACCAGGATGATAGTCAGCTTGTGCATGGTGTGACGGGTGAGTTCACTTCAGCGCTTTACAACCTGTTCCACTGTGTGCATCTCCACCCCTAAGGTGTTTATCTGGTCTGTGACACAATGCCAATGCACCATAGTATGTATGCTCCCCGCATACAGGCACATGCCAGGATTGTGATTGGTCATGTAGTCAATGAGGGTCTAGGGTTCCTCATCAGTGAAGTTATTCTTCCTCTGCGGGCCAGTGTCCTATGCCGTGTCTTGGGGTTGAGCCTATTCCTGCTGTGCAGGATGTCCCTTCCTGCCATGGGTGGCATGGGGGTTGGAGCTGCCCCTCTCTGGCTGGAACCATGTTGGCAACCAGGTGCCGAGTTACTTTTGGATTGGGCATGTCATCTCTTCCCGGAGCTGAGGCAGATGTCTCCACACCATGCCCCCAACCCCCTGGGGCTGGTGCAGGTGTTTCACCACCACGTCCCGAGCCCCTGGGGCAGGTGTTTCACAAGCACAACCCCACCCAACCCCATCTGACCCCTTTCCCTCTTGGGGCCTTTCCACTCATTTCACAGGTGTAAGCGATGCATAGGAGGCCCACCAAGTAACTGTCCTGGGCAATGTGAATCAGGGAACAGTCTGCATGGTATATGATGTAGATATGTGGTCCAGCAAGGCTCAAATGTACCTCAAAAGGGAATAAACAGTGGAACCCAAAAACACAAAAAGTGCATGCACATTACCCGGAAAGCTTCTGAGGACTGAAAAAGCAGTATGGGACACGCAGTGGCACCCGGAAACACACAAATAGTGTACATGGTGCCTGGGAAGCTTTTGATAACTGAAAAAGTGGTATGCGGTACACAGTGGCACCCAGAAATCAAAAATGTGTGTATGCGACATACCATATGCCTCAGAAAGTACACAAAAATATGCACCTATGCTCGGGGGCAAACGCACCCTAACCCCCAAAGGAAATTGGGTACGCGATACCTGAAGGTAAGGTTTCCATAGCAAAATACACATACAACTCTGTGACTCCTCCGGATTGTGACCTACGTGCACAACTAGTGATGTGCATCACTTGACTTATTGCCGTGAGCTGTGTGGCGTGTTACATAGGTGGGCAGTGTCACCGCATGCAGGATGTAGCTTGCACAGTTTGAACTGTTACTCTGCTATGGGCTGTTGCAGATGCAAGACGCACACCACTGTTCCTCCTGCCTAAACTCCTGCTGATTATGGCTCCACTGACCCTGCTTGGCTGCACTCAGTCCTATCGTGGTGCTGCCTGCTTGAGAGTAAGTGCCTGCCTGCAACCAGCACTGTCTTGGTGTGCCCGCTGCCCCACTTTTGCCTGGACTCCTGTGCTGGCCCTGTGACCACCTCATCTGTACTTTCCATGACTTCCACCTCTGCCACCACTATCGTTGCTCCACTACACCTATCTAGGACCCAGGAAGCCCATACTTGCCTCGGGTGTGCCATGTCTCCCCCATCCATATCATCTGGGGAGGGCACAGCACCCCCACATTGAGGCAGAGGGCTGCCAACTTCAGCAACACCGAGCTTGGCATCCTGGCAGATCAGGTCCTGGGCACCTATGATGCCCTCTACAACCCAGCTACACGGCTGGGACGATCTCAAGACCAGCAACCATACCAAGGCGCTGGCAGCCCTCTCCACGGAACCCGCTTAAGCCCGTTAAGCTAGATACAGCTGCATGTATTTGAGATGTTCTCTCCAGACCTCCAGTCCTATCTCTTTGCCTGGAAAAGTCACATGGATGCCGCTGGTGAGTAGCTATGTGGGGCAATGCTCTAGGATGTATGTGTGGCATGCATGTTTGCAGGTGCCACATCCTGTTTGTGGCTTGTGTGTTTTGTGAGAGGCAGCTGATTGGAGACACATGCCAATGCAGGCCATTTGTGACATCAGACTTTGTATGCAGCCATTTGCAGAAGGATTGCCAGATTGTGCATTCCTGGATTGTTGTTGTGTGCATGTGCAGTCTGTGAGCAAGAAGCAAGCGCTTCGACATGACCAATGTGGATATGCCATGGCAGTGGTCGAGAATACACAATCCCCGCCCACTGTTCCAGCCACCCAATGCCCTTCCCGGGTGACACATTTTTCCCTTTTTTATTTTTTATAATGTGGGGAGGTAACAAGGAGGCTTACCCTGTTGCCTCCCCAAGTTAGAAAAACCCTATTTCCCTTCCCCCGTCTCCAATTTACCTTTGGGACCAGACCCTTGCGCTCCAGCCCTCAATGCTGCTCTCATCTGGCTGCCGCTATCAAAATAGACTATGTCCCTTTCCTGGTGACGGTGGCCATTTTGGAACATGTTTTCTATCGCAGCTGTCAAATCCGAAAAGGGACCTCGTCCCCTTTCCATTTCAATGGTGGCAGGCCATTTTTTTGTGTGCATTTTGTTCTTCACCAGGAGATGGGCTCGCCCAGAGCTGATCTCCCATCGGATGAACAAAAGTAAAATATCTGCACCCCAGTAAATACCCGGCTGTGAATAGCTTTCATGCCCCAGCTCAGGGGCATACATGGGCTTTAACAACCCGCAGCCCACTTCACAAAAAAAACATATCAGATAGTCATTGGGCAAGTTTGCATTTCGTTTCGAGCAGGGGCTTTGCTAGGGGGGGGCTAAGGGGGCTATAGCCCCTGATCTTTTGGTTGTAGCCCCGGATAGAATCTCAGGAGCTACAGCCAAAAGACTAGCTAGCCCCCAGTCCCAACAGTTCCGACATCAGCGTAGCCCCGGGTCTTTTCCAGACCTAGCAACTCCCCTGGTTTCCAGTCCCCACTGCTGCAGACAGAGGTCACATATCCACATAGCCAGATGCCTGTATATGCCAAAATGTACCATCGCCCTGAAGAATCAATCTCATTCTCAGGGCAACAAGCTGCAAAAAGAATCCAAGTTCCAGAAGGTGGAGCAGCCCATCAACACTGACCAGCAGCATGGGCGCAACACATTCCACCTTTCCTGCAGAGTCCTGTCGTCGCTGTGTCATGCTGCCGGAAGCATGGACACCCAGAGTGCTGAGGAGATCTGACTAAGAAAGAAGAGTTGCAAACATGTTTAACTTGTTGCACCATTTTCTTCCAGAAATAGATGATATGTTTCTCCTTGTCAGTTACACGACTGGTGAAGTCATCTAAGTAACCTGGGACGATGTCGACTGCAGGCCAGATCAACAGGCAGTTCTGGGAAGACACTTGTAGCACCAGAAGCAGTTGACACAAGTATGCGCTATATTGGCCTTACAAACAGCAAATCTGCCCCCACTGACACTTGGGGTTACAACTTACCCGAAGCACTACAAATCTTTAAAACATCCCTGGTGACTGAGCAACTCAAACACTACTACAAGTTGTCATTACACGAATGCCTAGAGCTCTCCCCTATATTTCCAATTCTTGTTTGGACCCATCTATCCCCTGAACTGTGCCTTGTTGCACTCTCTTTAATCATTTGTTTTTTTGTATGAAGTACTTCTAAGAAACGTAAAACAACTTGTGTATTTAGCTTTCCTATTGCTTAAACTCTGCTATGTTGCACTCTGTTTGTTTGTTTGTTTGTATAAAGTACTGCTAGGAAACGTAAAACATCTTGTTTATTTAGCATTTCCATTGCTGAAATTATGCCCTGTTGCACTCTGTTTATTCGTGTGTTTGTTTGTATAAAGTACTGCTAGGAAACGTAAAATATCTTGGGCCATTCATGGTTGCGCAAGACTTTCTTGAGACTTACGTGGAGTTTGTGCCAGCCCGGCACACTTGTGCAAGTCGACAAGCGCATTGCACGAGACTACATGCCTGTGCATCGACCAAAATTAGGGGCGGAACATGCAGAATGAGGAAGAGCATGCAAAAATGGAGGCATGTCGAGGGACGTACGCAACCAAGCAATAGCACGCTCCTCGCCGCGCAAATAGAACCATATTAATGGATTTGAACTGGGAACGTCGGATCGCGAAAATAAAAACACAAATCCCAGAACCCATACACCAGATGATGGCAGGCGTAAACGTCAACACGCATAGGAACAAATGCATATAAAGCATGCAATACACAGCAAACAAACGTCTACAGCCATGATGAATCCAGCAGTACTAGGAGCCATTGTGCACGAACACTGCAGGAGGAGGATAATGCCCAGTGCCCAGATCTTCGCAACATGCACCACACTTTTTGGGATGTCCGATGATCAGGTCTATGGCAGGTACAGGTTGCCCCCCATATAATCCTAGACGTTGTCAAGGAGTGGGGGAATGACGTAACATCACCCACCATCTGCTCCCACGCCCTTCCCCTGCTAGAAAAGTGCTCACCCCACTACATTTCCTTGCCAGCGGATGCTTCCAGCGGACCACTGCAGTAGTTGGTGGGATATCACAGGCCTCCCAATCATGCTGTCTACACCCAGTGCTGTCCTGTATAACATTACTTGCATGTGCACGCAGGCACATATATATGCCCCGAACACGTACGGAAAGGTAGACAGTCATGCAGGAGTTCTATGCAGTGGCATGCTTCCCCTGTTTACTAGGTGCCATAGACTGCACCCTGTAGCTCTACGGCCACCCTGACTGACAGAGCACATATACAGGTACAGAAAGCACTGGCACTCCATTAATGTGCAAGTCGTGTGTGATGCCAAGGGAATCATCATGGAAGTCTATGCTAATTTCCCAGGCAGCACACACGACAGCTACATCTTCCGTATGTCACCACTGCACCGGGCCCCGTTAGCTGGGAAATGTGGCAACGCATAGCTCATTGGAACACTCATCCACATGCATGCACATCACACACTGAACAATAGACACTGGCATAGAATGACAATAACAACCATGTCAACATTTACAGGGGACAGTGCCTAACCACTGACTGCATTCATGATGACACCCATCAGGAACCCCACAACACCAGCTCAGGTGTGGTACAATACTGCACATGTAGCAACTCGGGGCATAGTGGAGCGCACATTTAGAGTGCTAAATTCACGGTTCCACTCCCTTGAACACTATGGTGGGGTGTTGCAGTAGTGTATCGAATAATTGTTGCTGGATGTGTCCAGCACAATGTTGTCACATGGCACGGTGTACCACTGGACATGCATGTGGGACACTGCCCACACCCACAGGCAACACCCTTGGTCATGGCTGTCGAAAGGGCACATGGAGAGGCTGGAGAGACTGCATGCACACAGCTGGTGCAATCACACTTCACCAAAATACCAGCCCGTGTGGAGTACACACTGTAAGGCCACCTCCTAGGTGCCTTTCAATGATGAATTGGAGACTATCCTCAGTGCCTACAACAACACCCTGAGAATGTGGCACTGGGAGTGCAAATGTGTGTGTGTCCATTAGACATAAAACAAGATGGCCAATCAGAGGCCCCTGAAAATACTTGTAAGTGGCAATATAGCACTACCACTCTGTGAAGTATGTAGTGAAATCAATCCTGAATATCTGGCACAAGTACACATATGACACTATACAAAAATGCATGAAATAGATAACAATCACATTTTAGTACCTGGCCATTCATGGGCGCCAAATTAAACAACTCCACCAAGTCCGAGAAGCAAACCAAAATCTGATGAAAGACCAGAGGGACCATGTGCACTACAGGCAAAAACCTATCCATTTTGCTGTGAGTGTCAAAGCAGGAGTACACGATTAAAAATGTGAAATACATACTGGAAATAGGCATACATTGCCCCCCTATCAAAACATCAGAATAATAGCCAATTTACAATAGAGCAAAAGTGTTCTACAGACCCCAAAGTCCACATTCAGAGGCCGGTCAAATAATGGTGAAACCACACATGAAAGCTGCCTGTGACTCGTGCCATAAATCTGCCTGGCAGTGCATAACTCAACCACACAGGCATATCAACTTGACACAACAGTGGCCATATAGTACACACAAAAGCAAATAGCACAAGGAACAAAGTCCTAGAGCGCTGTCATCTGTACAACAACTGGACCTCATGTAGACACCAAACCACACACATGAGACCACAAGTAGAAAGGCATATTACTAATGTGTTGCTAACAAAGTCATGTGAGGACAGCCCTGGACCCACAATTTGTGTCACACAACAATAAACCGGTTTAGTTTCCAAACCATTCCCTAACAACCACTATGCACACAATACATAGTCACATCAAAGCAGTCATGTTGAAACCAGAAAATAAAGTGAACTGGAAGAGAAATGCACATCTTACCATATCCCATGTGAGCCTGCATCACCAGGACTGTGCAGTCAACCAAACTCCCCCTCTGTTGGCCTGGAAACCTCCAAACCCACATGCTGTTCCTGGCATACATAGAGCTACTACTCCCACCACAATTCATGCATCCATCGATCCATGCCAAAATCATTGGTAGAGAAAAACAAATCAATGTGCGTGCCAGCAACACAGCCATGCACCCAAACATACACCAACATTAGCCCCCCTGAGAGACATGGTACAAATGCATACGCCAACTCACCAGCCATCCATCACCATGTGTCCCATCACACATGCAGCCACCTCCGCCTGCCTCATGCCAATGCAGGATGAATGACCCTTCACAATTACACCTTAGCCACCCACAACCTCTACACTGGGTGCCCCTCTCCCCTGAGTGACAAACAGTGAATGACCATGTTACACCTACCCATCATCATGCTGATGAGACCTTCGCAACACATGCATCTGGCCACAGTCAGCATGACATTGTGATGACACACAACAAGAGAACATTGAGAGGATGGAAGCCAAGGAGCACCTTCATAGTATTGCCAATGCCATGGTAAGCCATACCCTTGTCAAGGAGGCAGTGTGACAATGCAGTAAACACTGGCAACGTAGACTTTGATGCTAAACCCAAGAAGAAGTGAAACAGAAATCTCACCAATTTCACACAAAACTTATTCTTGCAGATGGCAGCACATCACAGAGACAGCTGTTAGACTGGAAGCCAGGTGACCGAGGCAACTGGCATGAAACACACAAGCAGACATGAGAAAGCAATGACAAACAGAGGACAAGGACAGGCACACACAGAATGGAGCATGCAAAAGGAAAGTGCAAGGGAAGTCAGACTTCACTGATAATGGACTGAATTTGGTGAAATGTGAATTGAACTGAAGTTAGCATTAAAATGCACCCAGCAGCTGTTAACATGCCTCATAATAAGTGATTGTGCACCCGGCATGGTACATGATCTCCATGGCAACCAAAAAAGAATGGACAACCATCTGTGCCTGGTCTGTGGAGTACCTTGCATCACAACTATGTGCATCAATGCTGGTATGTGTGTGGATTGGTTTAGGGGCAGCAACCTCAGAATGGGAAGTAGCACTAAGATTATACTGCCTATGTGGGTAGGAATTACTGTAAAAAAATCTTCAAATGGGAAGACATGTGACTGGCAAGGCACATGTATAAAGTAAAAGGAAGCACTCACCACCACCACCTTAAAGATGTGTCACAGCACATAAAGAGCCGGGGATGTCACCATCATGATAACTCACCAACAAATGATACCCACACCTAACTAGTATCACTCAAACCAGTGCCAACATGATTATCGCTAACAAACAGCATGCATACACAAATCATCATAACAACAACCTGTGTCTCATGCACGCACAAAGCTGGACCCCTTCCCACCCAAACAAGTGAAATAAACATACACTGCAAAAGACAACATACAGCTGTTCCCTCACCCCCCAACACCGCACACACCCTGATTGACACTGCCCCAGAAAGTGTGCATGGATTCCAAGGTGCACTTGCAACTCACACGGGGAGAACAGATGAAGACAAGCTGTGGGTAGGGGATGATCATACACATGCATGGATCCACTATATATAAAAGTGTACTCATTGTGCAACACAGAATGTCACAGGAGCTCATGCGCATATTTGTCTAACCTGACATCCATCAAGTCTGACAAACATGTCCTGTGGAATCAATGCATACAAGAGTGCAGAATGATCATCCATAGTCTACACCATGAGCACTGCAGCAGAGGATGATGATACATGAGAATCAGTGTGTGTGGCACATGTGGAACATTGACATGTCTGGGCAGGTCATGAAAGTGCATAGGGAGTGGATTGCAAAGTGGCACAGGTGAAAGAGAAGTGTGAAAAGGGAATACCCTTGCATGGCATGGTAGGAAACATGTGGACAGGGGGGAGTGGAAGGGTGGCAGTAAGGACACATAGTCACAGTTGGTCATGCAGATGCACAGTGAATGCCTGCCATCAATCAGCCCATTCATCCAATGGGTAAAGTGTGTATAGTGCCATCCATTCACTTCAAATTAGGGCATCAATCATCTAAGTGCATCCACACAAACAATGCACTCATATAGAAGTGTAACTGCACATACACATGCATGTGTACAGACACACATCTTCCCAGACATTCCCCACGACACAAGGTTAAGCCACCCCTATTTCAAGGTGTGCACTCCATGAAAATTCCATGGTGACCAATAACACCCACACAACATGTGAAACATATCACGTTAACCTGCTGTCTGAGCTGGCATGATGCGATTCCCTCATCACCTTCACCAGGAATGCGTGAGAGAAGGGTCAGTGCCTAGCAGAGGGGATGTGGACTATGGTTGCCAAAGTGTGCATGGTTGACTTCCCATGGAGTGCAGTCTCTGCCTGATTCTGTAGCACTGCAAACACATGGGACAATGCATTACAATAGTCATATTTCACAATCAAGCACACATGCACTAAGAATCACTTAACACAATGTTACCTGCACATGCCCTCCTATTTTCCACGGTGTAGCCATGGCAGTTGACGTAACTGGGCATGGATGCTTGTCCCCAGCTGCATCCATCATGCCCCTGAGAGTGCAACTGCACATGTCAAGGGACCCAAAAAATCGAGAAAAGAATGAATCCACCTTGGAAAATGAAACAAAATACATAAGCCCATATCCGGGCCAAAGGAATATAACAAACCAACACAAAGTGTACATGTAAAATCAAGGGGAACAAAAAAAAAACTCTGGCCATGGACCCAAAAAAAATAAACTTCCATGATGGACGGGGGGTGAGGGGCACCCAAGAGAGGTGGGGGTAGTGTGCATGTCATGTCAATGAGTGGACCAAAAATTAGACAAAAAAAAATGAAAAATACATCCATAGGCTGATGGACCTCACAGCAACGGTGGACAAGGAGGCCGGTCTGTGCTGGGACCCCCATCCTGTGGTTGATTTCCAGGAGGATGTGGTGTTGGAGCCACACCACACAATGCCGAGGCCTGGTCTTCACTGACCACGGCCACCCGTAGCCCAGTTTAATGCACCAGCACAGTGAGGTTGGTGAGGTCTACATGCATCTCCTCATGGATGGCTGCAGAGTCTGTATGTGCGCTCACCCATGATGCCTTGAATTGCTCCGAGAGTGACTGCATTAAGGCATCCATCTCCTCATGGATCAGTGTCCAAGTGGCTGAGAGCCCGTCACGGATGACAGTACTCATGGCGAACATTTCACGCCTCAGGGCTTCACTGTGTGCCTGAGGATAGGCCCGTCAGCACTTGATGTAGGCTCCAGGCGCAGTCTGTAGGAGCGGCATGAGGACTGCATGACCTGCGGCTATTGCTCTACCTGGGGCACTGGCAGGTTCATGGATTTAGCCATCCAATTCATCCACTCAGATATCTTGTCCAACACATCCCCATGTTGGAGGGCGGCATGCACATCTGCTGCATCCACTCTGTCTCCCCAGCCTGCAGACGCCCCCCACGTCTGCAGGGCCCACGACGGCCAGATGCAAGGTGCCATGCTCATTGCTGTGGTGCCCCTATCATTGAATGCAGGTCTGCAACCCTTCCTTGGACATCAGCCCCAGGACCTGAAGCCAAATCATGGGAAGGTGGCATTGCAGCTGTAACAACCGAGGCAACCACTCAGTGGCCTTGAGAAGCTAGCTGCCCCACCGTAGACTCACACCCCACCTGATCTGCCCATTGGGCCACTCATCTTTGCCCTATTTGAGGTATGCACATAAGGTCCAGCATCAAAGTCAGCTGAGTCAGAAGAGTCTGAAAAGTCTG
Source organism: Ambystoma mexicanum (assembly GCF_040938575.1). Classification (NCBI taxonomy): domain Eukaryota; kingdom Metazoa; phylum Chordata; class Amphibia; order Caudata; family Ambystomatidae; genus Ambystoma; species Ambystoma mexicanum. Next base: position 623,197,369 of record NC_090921.1, on the reverse strand, counting down.
CGGCATGACTCATGATGGTCTGGAGCACCAGTCGGTTCTCACGGCCTACCACACCACACCCGTTACTGGTGGTTAACTCTTCCTCCTCCTTTTCCTCTGCATCTGGTGCATCCTCACATGCACATGGACAGATAAAGAAATATTGATACATGTTAAAAGAAACAACAATACACATATGCTTCAAGGTGTACTCTAATAATAAATGACAGGACACGCACCCATCAGACATTGTGCATTCACACACTTGGTTCAGTAAGCAACAGATACATGGCATTTGCTGACAAGTGACCCCCCAAACCTCCATGGTAGGCGGCACATTGACATTTAACAGTGGTGTACACGCACAATGAGGGGACATTCAACTGTGAAGTCTCCACACATACTAGGGAAAAAGTAATGCACATGTGACATTTGAATGTTCAATGACATAACATGGGAACAGGCAGACATCCATATCCACAGAAAAAACATGGTCAACAAATGACACACTAATCAGATCTGAGACAGGGAGCTGGAGACAATGAGGACCAGCAGGAAGCTGTGGAAAGGGAAGAAGCCCATGAGTAGTTTCCGAAAGTTTGCCTTCTAGTGAAGGTCTGTGAAGTGCAGAAAGATGGAGAGTGGATTGGGTGATGTGAACAAGGTTTACAGATCCACAAGAGGGGAATGGCCACATGGAGTGGGCCCAAAGTGTGGGAGGGTAAGCAGTGGTCAAAGTGTACGAAAAGAAGTAGCAGAGCTATGTTCCCTGCAGGTAACAAATGGAACATGCAACTCTGCATGACATGGTGTGTATGTTAAACTTTGTCTGAATGCACCGGTCTAGCAATTCAGAGTGAAAAGCAACAAGAAAGTAGCAATAAACAGTACTTGTAGGTGTCACATGGTACACATATGCTGAGGGATTAGCTTGTGTGGGGGATGTGTCCTGTCACAAAGACACGTGCCATAAATGTTTGTCACACGGGCAACACACAGTATGATGGCAAATTGACATGAGTCTGTACGTCACAGGACATGTTTTACCCAGGACTGTCATGCGAAGGCAGCTACATGTGCCAATAGACAACTGATGGGGGATGTGTCCTGTCACAAAGACACGTGCCATAAATGTTTGTCACAGGGCCAACACCCAGTATGATGGCAAATTGACATGAGTCTGTACGTCACAGGACATGTTTTACCCAGGACTGTCATGCGAAGGCAGCTACATGTGCCAATAGACAATTGATGTGGGTGATGCAGGACAGGAATAACACAGAGGGTGCAATGATGGACGCTCACCCGATATGTCCTAATAATTCTCCAAGTTTCCCATGCCTTGCACCTGCTGAAGGTGTATGAATTGGTTCATGGCCTCTTCATGCAGTGCCAGCTGCTCCTCCTCTCCTTGACCCCCTCCAGTTGCTATTGCAGAATCCAGGTTGATACTCAGCTTGTGCTTGGTGCCACGGGTGAGATCATTCCAGCGCTTTACAACCTATTCCACTGTGTGCATCTCCACCCCTAAGGCATTTATCTGGTCTGTGACACAATGCCAATGCACCATACGTTGTGTGAATGTATGTATGCTCCCCGCATACAGGCACATGCCACGATTGTGATTGGTCATGTAGTCAGTGAGGATCTAGACCTCCTCATCAGTGAAGTTCTTCTTCGTCTGCGGGCCAGTGTCCTATGCCGTGTCTTGGGTTTGAGCCTATTCCTGCTGTGCACGATATTCCTACCTGCCAATGGTCGCATGGGGGGTTGGAGCTACCCTTCTCTGGTGGAGCCATGTTGGCATCCAGGTGCCGAGTCACCTTTGGACTGGAGCCTGCCATGTCCTCCCGCAGCTGCTGTAAATATCTCCACACCATGTCCCTGACCCCCTGGGGCTGGGGCAGGTGTTTCACTACCATGTTCCTGACCCCCTGGGGCTGAGGTAGGTGTTTCACCACCACATCCCCAAGCCCCTTGGCCTGGGGCAGGAGTATCACAACCACGACCCCCACCCCGACCCCGTCTGCCCACTTTCCCTCTTGGGGCCTTTCCACTTATTTCACTGGTGCAAGGGATGAATGGGAGGCCCACCATGTTATTGTCCTGGGCAATGTGAATCAGGGAACAGTCCACGTGATGTACGATGTAGATGTGTGGTCCAGCAAGGCTCAAATGTACCCCAAAAGGGAATAAAGCAGTACGCGATACACAGTGGCATCCTGAAACACAAAAATAGTGTACGTTGTACCCGGGAAGCTTCCGATAACTGAAAAAGTGGTATGCAATACGCAGTGGCACTCCGATATCCAAAATGTGTGTATGCAACACACTGTGTGCCTCAGAAAGTACACAAAAATATGTGACAATGCGGAGAGGCAAACATCCCCACCCAAAGGAAATTGGGTATGCAATACCTGAAGGTAAGGTTTCCATAGCAAAATACACATACAACTCTGTTAATCCTCCGGATAGTGACCTTTGCGCACAACTAGTGATGCGCATCACTTCACTTATTTAACAGCGTCATTTCCGTGAGCCGCGTAGGTGTCTTGCGTAGGTGGGCAGCATCACTGCATTCAGGATGTAGCTTACACTTTGAACCGTTGCTCTGCTATGGGCTGTTACAGCTGCAAGATGCACACCACTGCTCCTCCTGCCTAAACTGCTGCTGATTATGACTCCTCTGGCCCTGCTTGGCCGCATTCAGTCCTATTGTGCTGCTGGATGCTCGAGAGTAAGTGCCTGCGTGCAACCAGCACTCTCTTGGTGTGCCAGCTGCCCCACTTTTGCCTGGACTCCTGTGCTGGCCCTGTGACCACCTCCTCTGTACTTTCCAGGACTTCCACCTCTGCCAACACTATCGTTGCTCCACTAAACCTTCCCAGGACTCAGGAAGCCCATACTGCCTCGGGTGTGCCATGCCGCCCCCATCCACATCATCTGGGGAGGGCAGCACCCCCACGTTGAGGCAGAGGGCCACCAACCTCAGCAACATCAAGCTTGGCATCCTGACGGATCGGGTCCTGGGCGCCTATGATGCCCTCTGCAACCCAGCTACACAGCTTGGCACCAATACAAGGCAAAGGATCCTGGATGACATCACAGCTGCCATCAATGTGGAGGGGGTGGCAGTCCAGCCCTAGGAAACAGTCCGTATTGCTGGGATGACCTCAAGACTGCCCCTTTGCCACCGGTTTAGCCAGATATAGCTGCAGGTATTTGAGAGGTTCTCTCGGGACCTCCAGTCCAATCTTTTTGCCTGGAAAAGTCACCTGGAGACCGCTGATGAGTACCTATGTGGAGCAATGCTCTTGAGCGTATGTGTGGCATGCATGTTTGCAGATGTTGCATCCTGTTTGTGGCTTCTGTGTGTTGTGAGATGCAGCTGATTGGTGATTCATGCCAATGCAGGCCATTTGTGACATCAGACCTTTCATGCAGTCATTTACAGAAGGATTGCCAGATTGTGCATTCATGGATTGTTGTTGCTGTGCACGTGCAAGTGTGAGCATGCAGCAGGTGCCTGGACATTACTAATGTGGACCTGCCATGTTGTGGGAATATGAGTGATGTGCATGATGTCCGAGTCGATGTGTGGCCCAACTGACATTGCATCCATGCAGGCACATCTGATGATAATGACATATGTGCTCTGATGCCTGTGTGTGGGGTTCATGCATTGACGCCTCCTGCGCTGTGATGTGACATGTCATTTCTCTGGATTTGTAAGACAAGTGTATGTGTGTACATGCAATAATAGTATGGTTGGCGAATTTGATGTCCGTCATGGCTAGCGGTACATGTTGCTTGCTGGCAGACATTGGTGACTGGGTTTGTGTGGGCATGTGACCTGGTGCTGTTTCCATGATCATGGCTGAAGGTTGTTCTGTTGGTTGATGATTGGTATTGCGGCGTTGCCTGTTGAAGGGGATGTGTTGTTGGGCACTGTACAATGTGCCTTGTTTACATGTGCATGGGTCATCACTGTGATTGAGCCTTCACACTACAATCATGCCACATCTTAAATGCTGTTTGCCACGGCACATACATGTATGTGTGCATTTTGTGTGTGTCAGTTCATAGTTGTGACATGATGCATGATTGCACTTGTTAATTGTGTGTATGCAAGACATCTATTGATGATGTTTACTGATGTCAATGTTTTTGTGGAATTTTATCCAGTTATTGCATCTCGTGAAGACTGCGGAGGTATCATTTTGGAACAGAAGGGCAGGGACATAGCCACCAGGCAAAATCGCAGACCCCGGGTGGCCAGACTGGAGTATACAACTTCCGACGGTGAGTTGGCAAGTTCCATCGGGCGGACCTTCTTGGGGTATGTCCCAGGAGGTTGTTGTGGAGGGGGACTCTTCAGTGGCTGTGAGTCAGGGTGCAGGGACAGAGGGGCCATCCAGGGAGGAAGGCTACCAGGAGTCATCCAGGAAGATGGAGGTGATGGTGGAGGAGGAGTAAGATGAAGGCCAGAGCACGGGTGGGAACATAACATCCAGGAGGGTGTTCAGGCTGCACTGCTGGGCCAGGGACATGAGGATGTGCAGTGCACCATGGAGGGAGCTGACCAACCACCTGTGCCTGCTCCATCTGATGCAGCCATGACCACCGTTGTGGATGCCTCCACCCTGGCTGAGCCTGCCTTTTGGGCCATGGAAATCACCCCTGAGATGTTGCATGCCCTGCTTGCTGGGATTACGAGTCATACATGCAGGATTCATGATGATATTGGAGAGGTTCCTGGCCTCCTCTCACATCATCACAAAACCTTGGCGTCTCAATGTCCCAGCACTGATTTTGGGAGGTCTCCATGCACTGACACATTCAGCTGCCCCCTCCTCCACTGCCTCCTCTGTGCCTCAGTCGCCCTCCGGGTGGCCTTCCTTGCCACTTCCCATCACGGCCTCCTCTCCTACTGCCCTACCCACACCACCCAGTCTTGTGGTCAGCACGCCCCTGCCTAAGGTGGAAGTCAGAAAAAGTACAGCAGAGGTGGTTGCTATGCCTGCCCAGGCACATGCAGAGGAAGAGGCATCAGTGGGGCAGATGGAACATTATGACATTGCTGGTACTGTACCCCTCGTCGTGCAACATCCAGGTGGTGGGGGTGCATGCTCAGGGTACGCTTGGCCCGGCGGCAGCAGTATAGGACTGTCCAGGGGCAAGCAACAGAAGATGATATAGATTTGTTGTTTCCTGTGATCCTTCCTGCTGATTTGTGGAAGCAGATTAGAACTGTAGAGGATCAGGCAGGGATGGGTGATACATGGGATGCCTTAGTACCAGAAGATGGGGAAAGGAATGCTGGTGAGAAACCACCACAGGTGATACTGATGTTGCCAGATAGAATAGTGACTAAATTGAAAACTCTGGTTCCTGAAAAAATAATCATATGGGATAAGCTTATGGCTTGCATGCAATTGAAGTCAGAGGGTGCAACTGAGTATTTTATCAGATTTAAGCAAGTATTTTTGGATTTTAGTGGTCAAGACTTAAGTACAGAGCCAGGAAAGAGGCTGTTCGTTGATAAGTTTGTGCATGGATCATTGCCTGATATCCAACCACAGATCATGACTTCTGAGAGTGCATGGCAAGCGAAATCACAATCTGAAGTGTTACACAGGGCTCAGTACTATGAAAACAGGGTTAATACAGAGACGGAGAAGGTGGAAAAGAAGAAGGGAGACCAGAAAACTAGAGTGTTATTGCAACAAATAGTTAGAAGGACTGTTTGCTGTGCGGGGGACTTGCTCGCGGATCCGGCACTGGGATTTTGCATGGCTTCCCTATGGCCCTCGCTCTCGTCAACCTTGTTTCTCCTGGCATTTGCACTGCCGCTGGATAAGGAGGAAGTCTTTGGAATTTACACCGTCGTGCCTGACCTGCGTCCGAGAAGGAAACAGGTGTTGTAGAGCTAATCACGCCCCCTCTGGTTTGTGCAACACCCTTTCCGTCTCCATAAATTCATTGGCCTCCAGCGCACCGGGAAGCACCGCAAAGGACTGTTTGCTGTGCGGGGGAATTGCTTGCAGATCCGGCGCTGGGATTTTGCACGGCTTCCCTATGGCCCTCTCTCTTGTCAACCTCGTTTCTCCTAGCATTTACATTGCCGCTGGATAAGGAGGAAGTCTTTGGAAGTTACACCGTCGTGCCTGACCTGCGTCCGAGAAGGAAACGGGTGATTTGCAGCGTACCTCGTCCTCCGCCCTTAGGGTTGTGAGGCTCTTTGAATAGTAATTGGACTTGCAAAATATACTGGACAATGAATATGAGGCAAGCAGTTATTAAAATCTAATTACCTTTTCACTTTTTCTAAAGGTGTTGTGGAGCTAATCGCGCCCCCTCTGGTTTGTGCAACGCCCTTTCCGTCTCCATAAATTCATTGGCCTCTAGCGCACCCGCGCATGGCACTGGGCTGGTTCTATGCTGCAATTCTTATGGTTTAGGTAAGCCTTGCTTGGCTTTGTTTTATTTTTTGTTTTTTTCTTCTTCTTTGTTTTAGACTGTTTAACTAAGACACACGTCTAGGTACCTTCTTTCTTGTTCCCCTGTAACTCTTAGAGGGGAAAAGGGAGGAAAAAATAATAATAATAATAATAATCTTCACATATTCTCTTTGTGAACTTTTATTGGTAAGAGATTATAGCATGTGAGCTGTTGTACTTTCAAAAACCCAACTCTATGGATTCCCCCTTACTTACTTTAAGGAACGGGAAGCGTCTGAGGGAATCCATTAAAAAATCAGGAATTAAAACATTCCCTAAAATAAAAATGGAGGGACCAGTTATATCTAAAATTAGCCAACAGCCCGGTCTATCTGCTGTTATTCAAACAGCCTCCTTCTCGACCTCTGTAGAGCAGTTGGCTCCTCAAAATGCTTGCAAACACCACATAGACATTGAATTGTCTACTTCTTTATCAGAAGCACAAGAAAATACATCTTTCAGTCTCCAAACAGCTAATGATATAGCTATTCAAACTAGTGTTGTTCTGGATGTGACTGGTAATGCTCCCATGCCCATTTCTGACACCTCTATGCTTGCACCAGGCATACTTTCTGCCCTAGAAAGGCGAATTAGCCTTTCACTAGGTCCATCCACTCCAGCTGCATCCTCATGTGGACTACGTGAACAAGTGCATTTCCATCCGACGCCTTGCCGCCTTTGGCTTTTTTGAATCAGCCTGCAACATCTAGTAGCCCCTCGAGGGAAGTGTTTGCGTCGAGTAAAATGAGAAGTTCTCCCACTTTTGAATTTCAATCCCTTAGGAAACTTCAGCTTGACGATCCGACTCATTCTAGCGCGTTGAATAATCAACTGCCACAAGTAGCGACTTTTGACCCGACCACTTCCCACTCTCCTTTGTCCCCAATACCGATTAATGGAAATTCCTCACATTCACTAGAGCAGGAATTACATTCATTTCCTGTACTTACTTGCATTCTCAATCTACTTGACAAGGGCCACGAATTTACACATGTGCTACTAAAGGATATAAAAGACTCCATTGTAACTAATTCCATCAAACTTTCAAAAATTGAAGGATTGATGCTAGCCCAAGAATCATGTCACAACTTTCATATTATGTGTCCTGAACGCACGGCTGAGCTTGTAAAGAGGGGCCTGCCAGCTACTCTTGCAATGCATGCTTTGACCTTGCAAAGCACTCAAACGACTGAAGTTACTTATTTGTTAAATGGCATGCCCACTTCTTTTGCCAATGCCGCTGCCAAAGCTAACTTAATGGATTCTTCTACGACTAGTCCAGAATCAATAGACATAGTCGAAGTGGCGAAACTCCAACACGAGCGCATTCTTCAAATTGAACAATTGCTATTTAAATCTGAGCTGTTCTCTGCCGAATTGTTAAATAATCATACAATAACTTCGGCTGTTACTTCGACCGAGCCAGCTCCAGACAGTCCTTCTGCGTTTACGAACCTACTTGAGAAATCTACCTCTCCAGATTCAATTGAGATGTCGACTAATATTTACCATCCTTCTCGCAGGATGAAAAAATCCTATCAGAGAGCTCTGAAACGCAGAAACAAATCAAAGAGGAATAAGCCCTCTATTTCTAATAGTAGCAATGCAGCTCCATCAGTACAATGCTCAGCCAAAAATTGTAACAATATTTATGTGACACTGAATACTTCGCAAATTGGAAGGGAAGATTTTAAGTTTAACTCGAGCCAATTGAACGAAGAGAGTTTAAAGCTATTCAAATAAAATCTTCTAAAAAAAATCAAAAAAAGGGAAGAAAGGTACGCAGCCAACCTCTCTTAAACCAATTGCCTTTAGTTGAAAATAAAAAAACATCATGTTGTGGTGGGTCCAACATTATTAACAAAGAGGCTCCGGAAGTGATTACCTCAGCTTCTATGAGTGTTCCAGCTGTGATTCATCAACCATTGTCTGTTATACCATTGCTGGAACCCCAGATAACTACCTCACAGCATATGGTTCCTCAGATGCTTCCTCCTCAGATGCTTCCTCCAATTACAAGGTTAGACATCTCTAATTCTTCAGGAGTAGATTTAGCAAAGCAATCCGGTTCATCTTTGAACAACTTCCCCTTTGCTGGAGATAATCAAGTCCCGCCTGCAATATCCTCGATAGAAATGAAAGATATTCATGGAAAGTCAACTTCTGAATGCATCCCTTCCGCTCCACGGATCATAATTAATCACGAGTTACGATCTTTTAATGAAATTCCTGAGGAAATGCACACCTTAATTGGCTGGGCCAGTAACCAACATACCAATGGAGTGGCCCCTATCAACCGCTCCTTTTTGATGAACGCCCTATATAAAATTCCTTCCTTGCGTAACCTAATTTCCCAAGACATAGATTGGATAAAGTTACCATTAATCAATAACAATCGTATGCTCTGTAAGGTAATCTCGCCCATTATTTCGAAGTTGATTTGGGAGTATAAGTCTGACTTCATCTTTTTGGGCTTTGAATTGCAAGCATTTGCTTCCTTTGAAAAGGCTATACAATTTTTAGAATTTACGCCTCCACCAATTTTGACAAAGTGTCCAGTTGCAATTAACTCCACCTCAACTTCTTCTGAGAATGAAAAATACTGGGACAGTTGGCCTCCCTTACATCTGCTTTGAATGGATTCTTGAGAATCTTGCCGCTTTTGCAAAACTCCTCACAAACAGCGGGCATGAACTCTATCGCTACGCTAACATCATAATGTAACAAGTTCATTATTCAATCCTGGAACTGCTGCGGTCTGAACAATCTTCTAACTTGGTTCGCAAATAGAAACCTAAAAGATCTTCCTGCTATTTTATTTTTACAAGAAACCATGTGTTATAAAGAATTTTGTCTTGACGGTTTCACAGCCGTTCATAATACCGCAACTCAGCCCGGGTCTGGTCGTCCAGTTGGAGGTATCTCAATTCTATTGAACAATGATCTGGCTTTTGTAATAAATTCAACACTGTCCTCTCAATTATTCTTAATGACAAATATTGACATTAACATTTTAGGGCTAAAAAAAGTGGTATTGATTTCTATTTATTGGAATCCTGCTACGCTTGATATTGAAGAAGCCATCTATATCTTAAACAAAGCATTAACAGAAAGCTTTTGCAAATATCCGGCCGCAGAAGTGTTGATCTGCGGCAAATTTAATGCTTACTTATTTGCATCCATAAAGATGCCTCCTTCTCATGTATCCTCACAGCATTTCAAAACAGCTTATGTAAATGGGATAAAATGGACACAATTCTTCCTCTCGTGGGATTTAGTAGTGTTAGAACCCCTTCACCCACATTCCTTTTTAACTTGGCGCAGGGGAAAGGCATGTTCTACCATTGATTACATAATAGCTTCTCAATATCTCTCTGGAATCATCTGACCAATTACTTCCTTTTTTCCATCGTACAGTGATCATGCCATTCTTTTGGGTGTTATATTGGCAGAAATTAAGTCCTTTGGTGAGTTACAGACTTTGAATCTAGTTCAGAGCAAAGACAATTTTTGTCTATCCGTTGGAATACATCTACTTGTCGCCGATTGACATTTTTAGTCAATCGGGACTGGTGTGCTGACTATGATTATGGGGCGCAATCTGCCCAGGTTATTCTTGCATGGAATTTACAAATGATCAATAACCATTTAAATACCCTTGCAGAAATGGCGCAGATATACCCCAAAATCAAAGACCCGGCTTATATTTTGACCTGCCGAATTGCGAATTTAAAATCGGAAAGAAACCGTGAGTTAAGATCTTTGAAAATACATTTTTGCTCTAATTCTTGCAATAGTTATCTAATAGCGAAAAAGCTATCGCTACGTAACTATAAAAATAAGATAAGAGCAACCAGAGCCTCTTTTCATTTAATAGGTAATCAAAACATGGTACGCCTAATTTGTAAGCACAATTTTCGCGATATTTGGCAATTACTTAGGACAGCAAACAAAAATACTATGCCTCCATTCGAATCTGCTATAGATGGCACTGCATGGTTTAAATTCTACGAACAAAAATATCTGTCACCATCTCGCTTTCTCCCAGTTGATATCGAGGACCTAGTCATTCCGATGCTATGCCCATGGTCTAGCGAGGACATTCTGTTTGCTATTTCCAAACTCAAATCCTCGAAATGTGCAGGCCCTGATGGCCTACCTCCCTGTATAATTAAGGATGACCCTTTGTTTTGGGCCAATATTCTTCTGAAGATATTTCAATCCATCTTTATCCTAAAACATCTTCCACCCTCTTGGGTTAGTTCAATCATTATCCCGTTACATAAAAAAGTTACCTCTAAATAATCCCCTTAATTTCAGACCTATCGCCCTTATGGATGTAGCGTCCAAAATTGTTTCTCTCCTCCTATTGAAGGAGGTGGAAACTCATATTACTGTGAACCACATTTTAAATAAAGTCCAGACTGGTTTTTGAAAAAATATGGGGACACAGCTAAATGCTACGATTCTTGCACATCTAAAAGCTGAGGCGCTTCGTCCTCATCATGGTCCAATATTTATCGCATCCTTAGATTTATCTTCCGCTTTCGATTGCGTTATTCGCAGTAGACTTTGGGACAAAATGCTTAAACTGAAATTTCCACCTTACTTAGTAGCACTCATTGCGCTGTTACATCATAAGACATTTTTCAGAGTATGCATTTCGAGTAAAGGCAGTTTGTCTAACCCAATTCCTACAGCAATTGGGGTTAAGCAAGGATGTAATCTGGCGGCAGTCCTATTTAACTTATACTTATCAGACATCGAAGGCTTATGGGACTCCGCCAAATCTTACTCGGTCCGACTTGGCAAACTTCAGCTGTCTTGGCTGGCGTATGCCGACGATGTGTTTTATTCGATAGTACCCAATCAGGTTTGCAGAACAAATTAGAAACCTTTCAGAACTTTTGTAGAGCAAATAATTTGACTATAAATTTCTTAAAATCCAACATCCTCGTGCTTTCCTCAAAAAAGAAATTCGTAAATTCCGATGGCGATTGGACTCTGTTGATATTCAAATTGTAACTCAGACTACCTATCTCGGCTATAATCTTGCAAATAATTCTTCTGCCATTTTCTGGTAAAGAACACTGGAGGAAAAAACTTTACCTCTACAAAATCAAATGAAAATTATCTTCCGTAAATATTGCAAATTCTCCTTACTTCCGCTGTTTGAATTTTACTCTAAAAAGATAGAGGCAATTATTCTGTATAGCTTAGACCTATGTTTATTAGATATGTCTAGCTTCTTAAATAAACTTCAAGCAAAACTGTGGAAAGTCACTCTTGGTCTTCCTACTTATCTCCCCAATGCAATATTACTCCATGAATTAGGACTAAACTCCCTAGCAGTGCGCCATAATTGGCGCATCCTAAAGAATTTTACAAAAATGTGTTCTCCAATTGAAAACTCTATTTATGAGGACTTTTTTATTATGTTGAAGGAATCCAATCCAACATCTATTAGAACCTTCCACAAGCGCATACTTGTTATATTAGAGGGGATTAACATCTCTCCCGTAGTATTACCATCTAAACTATTCATAGCTCAGAAACGCCTGTTTTGGAATGATTGGGCTGTTACCTGTTCTAAAATAGCTTCTTTTGCTTCATTTACTGAATATGCAAAATTCAGACACAAGCAATTGCCAAGATTACCTTATCTTATGCTTTGCCCCAGTGCTGAACTCAGGGCCTTATATATGCGATTTGGATTAGATCTATTGCACACTAAATCGAGAACGAAATATTGGAACAATACTGCTATTAATACTCATGATACCATCTGCAGATTTTGTAACAAGGCCGAATCATCTGAAACTTTAAAACATCTTTTTCTTTTATGTCCATTTTTTGAAATTAAAAGAGTGAACACGATCACTGCCTTTAGTTTGACGCATTCAATCTTTGGAAGAGAATTAATCTGGTCGCGTTGTATGTGGGGCTCTTCGAATTCGATAATTATGGCGACAGCACGCCTGGTGAAGATCATTGTCACAGCATTATCAGCTATCTCAGACTGAAAAATAAATTGTGAAATTACAGCTCTTACTACTTAAGTCTTGTTTGTGTTTTATAGAATATATTGCTTTTTTTCCTTTTCGTCTGATTTTGGCACAAGTAACGACGTGTAAATAGTGAATTGTCCTTTTTGACTTTTTCTTTTTATTTTGATGTGTTAAGTATGTGTTAACTATGTGTTAATTATGTGTTCATTATGTATTATATATTATAACGTAGGTTAGATGTTTTGTCTATCTGGCTTATTTTGAATTTTTGAAAGTGTAATGTACGAGTGTTGAACTGTTTTTAAATGAAGTATAAGGGAAAGAATGTAAAGATGTAATGATGTTTATTGAATGTAATTCTTACGAACAATGCTATAATTTTGTAAAGATGCGTATGCATCAAAAACAAAATTTCAATCAATAAACTTAAAAAAAAAAAATAGAGGAGCCAGAGGTGGGAATACAAAGTTCAGCAGTCCAGTTACACCACAGGGTGGTGCACAGCTGGATCCTGTACATATTAACCAGTGTGCATATTGTAGACAGGAGGGTCATTGGCCAGCACAATATCCGATCCCTCAGCAGAGATCAAACTGCACATATGGTGCCATGTGTAGACAATCCAGAGGCTGTCCTGGGACAGCGGGTCCTGGTAGAAGTCAGTTTGCACAAAATCAACAGACACCATCACAAGATAATCAGCAACAGAGTGTTACTAGGGGAATATTTTTGATAATTCTTCGAATGTCTATTTTTCTGAGGATTTTGGATCTGACGATATACTGTTCCGTTAGGGCACCCCAAAGCAGGGTCTGGAACCAATACCTATTCCCGTTGATCAGAAAGGGCCCTACATTGAAATGAAGGTGGGGAATAGGGAGCATCTCTTTTCGATAGATACAGGAGCACAGAAGTGTTCTATTGATCATTCACAGGTTCCAGATAGTCCACTGTCAGGGCAGAACAACATTTCTGTCGGGTTCTCTTGGACACCAGTGGTAAGTCCAGTCTCTCTGCCGGGACCAATTTCACTGGGACCATGCACTGATTCTTGTCCATTTATATTGACGACAAATTGTGGCAAAAATGTGTTGGAATTAAATTTATTAAAGGAATTGAATGCTGTGATTTACTGTTCTCCAGATGGAGTGTACTTAACGATTTCGCGCCAACTAACTTCCTTTCCACAATTTGTGTCTATGTCTTTACCAATTGAATTGCATAAGGATCCGACATGTTTATGGGCAGTTAATGATAATGACGTTGGAATTTTACAAATTGAACCTGTTAAAATTGTGTTGAAACCAGGAGTTCAATTGCAGCGTATTCCGCTGTATAAGATTTCGGACGAAGGTGAACAGGTTTAGGAGAGTATTATTCTGATTTTACCAGTTTACATGAAAGGGGATAATGCGATTCCTTTTCGTTTTATTATTGATTTGCGCGCAATTAATACGGTTGTTGCTCCACAGTTTCCGATTGTGCCTGATGTTTCCACAATTCTGACTATGATTCCAGCCACAGCTACACATTTTAGTGTTGTGGATTTGAAAAATGCTTTCTTTAGTATACCTACTTGCAGCCATGGAGGCAGCTGAGCATTATGGCTGGCCCTGGGTCAGAGAAAATATGTACGGCCTACCAAAAGAAGGGGTCCCTATACCAACCAGTCAAGAGGATGAAACAACAAAATCAAAGAAAAGGAAGTCTACAGAAGGCATGGGAAAAGGTAATAAGAAACTGTCTAAATTATGCAAGAATATGAGTGAGATGCAGCAATTATTGCAGGAAATCAAGGGCAAACAAACACTTCCCACAGCCAAGACTAGGCTAGCAAACCCCACCATACCACTAGTACCGGACCCCACCAGCAGCAGCGACAACAGCAGCAGCCCCATCAGCACCAATAACACAGGTGCCAACAACACCAGCAGCAGCCAATACAGTTTTACCTATGCCGACAACGGCAGCTCCTGACACAACAGGTGCTTTAAAAGCATGGACAATCCCCGATACAAATACACCAGGACAGACAGGAGCGAGCAACAACAACCCATTAGACACGGTAATGATTAGTAGTACTCAGACATAAAACTTAAATCTTTGCAGACAGAAATATTGAACAGATACAAAAGGTGTTTAGCATGGAACATTGACATTACAATCAAAGAAGCCATAAGGGGCGAAAGAGTTCATCGGAATCTTTTCACTTATAGAAGCCCAAGGCAAAGGGAAAGATGCTTTTAGGGATCTCAAAAAGATAGAGGAAAAAGCCATAGTCAGAAACGCCCAAGTTGAACAGAATTGGGACAACTGGCTACAGGCCTTTGCCATCTTGGCAACTATATATGAGAAAAAAATCCCCAATGACGGTAGAAAATTATGGGCATTGGTGGATAAAATCAGAGAAGTGAAAATCGCTCAAAAAGGGAAGACCTGGCTAGCATATGATATTAGATTCAGGAGAAGCATGTTAGAGAGGCCAGCCATAGAATGGGACGAGGTCCAGAATGATTTATACATGTTAAACACTGAGCCTCCTTCAGAGGAGGAGATCGCACAAACAATCCCCAAAAATAGCAAAAACCCACAGGGCCCCAGATTCTCCAACAAAGAAAACAACAAAAAAGGGGAACAGCCCTTTCGGAAGAATTAGCCATCGGCGGCTAAGTCTAATGCCATCAGGCAGAACAAAAACCACTCACCAAAAGACAACATCCCATGTAAGAACTTTGGAAAAAACCAGTGCACATGAGGAAAAGAATGCTGGTACAAACACACTTACACAAACTGCAATGGTGACTACACAGCAAGAAACTGTACCAGACTGCCACCTAGAAATACAAAGAGTAGCACCAAAAGCATCCCGCCAACCCCATGTTTAGCACCGGGCAGCACCCCTATAAATCCAAACAATTTCAGAGAGGCTCTCATGAATTTCCCAGACAGGGAAACCAGCAAAGCAATTCGGCAGGGTTTCACCAAGGGTTTTGTCATACCCTTCAAGGGCATCGGGTCTCAGAATGTTCCAAATAACCTGAAGTCAGCCAGGGACAACCCGCAGATGGTGGAAAGCAAAATTAAGAAGGAATTACTACTAGGCAGGATTGCGGGACCTTGGTACCACTTGCCTCTCAAGGAGTACATAATATCACCCCTAGGTCTGGTCCCCAAAAAAGAACCCGGGAAAATGAGGCTAATTCATCACCTAGCCTATCCTAAGGGCCAATCACTAAATGACGGTATTCCGCACACAGAATCCGCGGTATCCTACACACACTTCCAAGAGGCGGTAAGACTCATACAGGAATGTGGCATGAACGCCCTGATGGCCAAACTGGACATTGAATCCGCCTTCAGATTATTGCCAGTTCACCCAGACTCCCAGCAATGGCTAGGTTTTACATTTAAAAACAAGTTCTATGTAGACAGATGCATCCCCATGGGATGCGCAGTATCTTACGCCCTATTTGCACGATTAAGCTCCATTTTTCAATAAGCTTTCCAAAAAAGACCAGGGACCAGGATAATACACTACCTCGATGATTTCATGGTAATGGGGCCAGCAAATTCTGAAGAATGCAGCAGAGCCCTGGTGAAGTTAGAAGGAATGGCCTCACAGTGGGGCATCCCCCTGGCAGTGGAAAAAACGACCAACCCAGCCACCAACATAACTTTACTAGGTATTGAAATAGATTCCGCAAGGGGCCTATGCAAAATCCCGAAAACAAAAATAGCAGAACTCCTAGAGAAAATACAAAGCCTGACAACAAAAGAGAAGGGCACAGTAAAAGAAATTCAGTCACTAGCAGGAAGTCTCAACTTCAGCCAGATTCATCCCTCAGGGGAGGGTATTTTCTAGAAGTCTGGAACTAAAAATCAAATCATACACCAAACCCCATCTGCACATCCGGCTAGGCACAGAGGTGAAACAAGATCTGGAAATTTGAGGGAATTTCCTGAAAGAATTTAACGGGACCGCACTTTGGCGTACGCCATTGAACACATGGACAAAAAGGGTCCTCTGCACTGATGCAGCCGGGAGCAGGGGGTTTGGAGCCATACTAGTCTCAAAATGGGTGGCAGGACACTGGCCCAAAACATGGCAATCTGCAGGGTGGACAAAAAACATCACCCTCCTAGAAATATTTCCCATTTGGCTAACATTACACATCTGGGGCAGGCAGCTAGCTAACACGGAACTCTTGGTCTGGTGCGACAACATGGCCGTGGTAGGCTCCATAAACAGAAGATCTACTAAATGCCCTTTAGTGCTGAAAGTGCTACGAGCCATTACAGCGGTCACACTACAAGAAAACATTGTGATCAAAGCAAAGCACATCGCTGGTGCAGACAATAATATTGCAGATGCTTTATCTCGCTTTCAGTGGCCAAGATTCCGGGAGCTAGCGCCACACGCCCAGGAACAGATGACGCTAATACCAGCGGAATGCTGGGCTATTATGGGAATACAAGAATAACGGCATCAACGCCCACACTAGAGAGCCCAGGCCGGGATGCCCAACAAGAACCAGGCACCTCAAAAACGGGTGCCAACAACATAACAGCATCAACGCCAGCGCCAGAGAGCCCAGGCTGTGATGTCCAACAAGAACCAGGCCCCTCAAAAACTGGTGCCAACAACATAACGGCATCAACGCCAGCGCCAGAGAGCCCAGGCCGGGATGCCCAACAAGAACCAGGCACCTCTAAAACGGGTGCCAGCAACTCGCTGCCCACAGAAAACACGAACCCTGGCTCAGGGTTCTTAACAGAGAGGGCAGAGAAAGCACTGGCAAGCACTACTGCAGCTCAGTACAGTAAGTGTTTGCAAATGGTATTTAGAGCCACAGGGTTAAACCATGTTGAGTTATTAACGATTAAAGACATAGAAACATTCTTAAAATGGGTGCACGAGCAGGGCTTTAAGAAAGACTGGGCAAAAAGACACCTAGTAGCAATCTCATATTTCTAAAAAATACAGGGGCACTCAGACCCCACCCAGAATGCCCTCATTTCCTACGCTATGAAAGGATGCGCCAGAGTTGAAGGCCCCCACGTAGACACCCGCCGCCCCCTTGATTTCAGCAAACTGGTCAAAATAGCAGACCAGTTGGAAGCCATATGCTGCCCATATGAGATCACATTATTCAAAACAGCATTTTTTCTGGCCTACTTCGGGGCGTTCCGGGTTGGAGAACTTATCGCCTCCAGCACAAAGGCCGGAAACGGGTTAGGCGTTATGGAGGTCAGGGTCAGACAGGACAGCGTCAACATAGAAATCCAACAGTCAAAAACAGGGGCCAAAAGAACCATCAACATTTGTTGCATTGATGAGGTAACAAACTGCCCAGTATGTATTACCAACCGTTATTACGCACAAAGGACTAAAGTGGGTGGGAGGTTTTAATCCACAAAGACGCCTCGGCACTGAGCCACTACCAATTTAAAGGGGTGCTGATGAAAGCAATCAGCAAAGCAGGGTGGGACCCCAAGGGTTTTGGCACCCACTGCTTTAGAGTAGGTGCTGCCACATCAGCATGGCAAGGAGGCCTGGCAACACAACAGCTAAAAAACATAGGGGGATGGAAGTCAGATTGCTACAAAAGATACATCAGACCCCAGCTAATATAGCCACCCCCCTTCTTTCTTTCTCTCCCTCCCTCCTGCAGAAACAACAGGAGAAGGGAGGACCTCACTCAGATCAGCATGGATTGTCGGCCACTCTTTTGTTTTTAGGACAGGCCGTTGGGCGGAAGAAACCAAAGATAGGCCACCCTTCAGAAACACCATTGCTTCATGGTAGGGATACAGAGGCCTACGGTGGGCCGACATCCACGAAACAATAGCAGACCGGATCGCATACAGAGACCTGCCAGAATTTCTGATAATACATTTAGGGGGCAATTATCTGGTTACCAAAGGAAGGAGAAACCTATTAGAGGAAATCTGCTCTTCCCTAGCGGGCATTTCACACAACTGGAGGGAAACAGAAATATACTTCTCGGCCATCCTACCAAGAAAGAAATGGCAGGGGGCCCACTGTTACAAATCAGTAGACATTGCTAGAAGAAAACTCAATAGGGGGCTAGAGAAATTCTGTACAGCTAGAGGGCTGGGCTTCATAAAACACCTGGCTATTACCCTGGGTGACCCGGATCTGTTTCACAAAGACGACACTCATTTATCAAACCAGGGCATGGAACATTTCTTTTGAGAAATCACTGCAACCCTGGCTTTCAGGGGCTGTTACTAGGAGATACTTTTGGGGGAACACGGTCAGCCGGTAATCTGCCGTGTGTGGCGGCACGGGCCGGAGGGGGTAACCTCAGGACCCGGTGTCCAAAAGTATATTATTATGATATTTGATTATTGTTATCTGCATAACCATATCTGTACAATAAAATCCTACTGCCTTGTATTGCCAACACTTGACCAAATGTTGTGAGACAAATTATTTTGGGTGAGCTTTCGGGGTCGGACGACAATGATGTATGCATATGGGTTCATCAGTTATGGGCAATTCCGCAGGGCCGCCCATGGCGAGGCGGAGTAACTGATGTTACCATCCGGAAGGCCAGGAGAGGGGCAGCTCCTGCCCCCATGCCTGCTCCTCTCCCCCACAAGCCACAGAGACACACAGTCTCTGTCACACAAAGCCGAGGAAGGGTGAGGTGTGAACAATCTCCTCACCCTTCCTCCAAGCAACAAGGTGCTAAGCACCTAAGGAAAACCAACAGTCAGGCAGGGCCCAGGTTCAAAGACATGCCCCCTTCTCAGGGGGCCAAACATGTTGGTTATCCGGCCGGGGGCTGGCGCACAGCCCCCACTACTATACACATCAAAGACCCAGGGCTCCCCTGGGTCTTATAAATAAGAGCAGAATGCCCTAAGAAAACACAATTCGTTTGTGGACCCTGAACCAGGACTCAAACTAACAGGAGGTTCGTTGTTCACTCAGCGTCTTCCACACTTTGCTTCTTTACCACAAAACCCTCCCACCGTACAAATAAGGGAGAAGAACAAAGGAAAAGAAGTACAGGGCACTGTACGGTGTCCACAACGAGTCGTGGGACATGAGAAGGAGGCACGGGCCGGAGGGGGTAACCTCAGGACCCGGTGCCCAAAAGTATGATATTATTATGATATGTGATTATTGTTATCTGCATAACCATATCTGGACAATAAAATCCTATGGCCTTTTATTGCCAACACTTGACCAAATGTTGTGAGACAAATTATTTCGGGTGAGGGTTTGGGGTCGTCTGACAATGATGCATGCATATGGGTTCATCAGTTAGTGCAGGGTCGCGCTTCCGAGGCAGTAAGTGCTGCTTCGTTTGTTACCTCTCTCTTCCATAAACTGTATCTTACTGCATTTCTATTGGTCTCTATTACAATGTGGTCTCAGATCATCATAAAACGCCTAGCTGTCTCATATAAAGAACTCTACGAGGCGATTTAATGTAAATATCATGAGCATCCGACGCTTAATACAGCAGAGTCATCTCTTCACAGTATGAGGCAGTTGCTGACGCAGCTGTAACAACAGGAAACATAATCGCCTCGCGCACTCGCAGGCTGTTGCTCAGGTCGACGTTCTAACCCCATCTGAGGTAAATGACATGGGAATGGAAGCATCTCTGTATATTATCTCCTTGGGGGCCCACTCCAACGGCAAGCTCGCGATTGAGGGCTCGTTCTCTTTTGCGTTACCTGTTAAATCTGAGGATACATATAATCATTTTAGGGGCAATGCTATGTCTTCAGATATTTCCTCTAAGAACAAACTTAGTGGGGCAATGCCTGCTGCATGTGCGCTCCCTCAACCTACTGCTCCAGTGCCTCCTGCTCATAATAATGTGTCTAATAGTATCTCAACTGGGGAAACCAATGTGTTGCCTGCTATGCATGCCACCCTAACACCTGCATTTGGAGTCAGGTCTACTACTGGAGATAGGATCCAGGGGGCACCAAGCCCTGGCAGGTCACAGGATGTTGCCCTAGCAAATAGAAAAGACTGATAAATCAATGCTCACTGTGGATCCTGCCATCCAGACATCTGAATGCATTCTAGAAAATAACATTGACATTTAACAATTACAGAAGCCTGGCTTTCCGAATCTGCTGGTCCTAACTTGGCTTTCCAGGTCCCCGATGGGTATTCGTTCAGAGAAGGGTTACAGGTAGAGGTGGCGGGGTAGCCGTCACGTTCTGCTGTACTCTTAATATTCATGATGTAAATATTGAAGCCCAAGAAGGTACAGAATGTGTGTTGATTACATTATTAGTTAATCCCTGTGTTACTTTCAGCCTTTACATTTAATATAAGCACGTGGACAACATGCCACTTTTCGAAACTCAATTGATGTCTATACTTACAATAACACTTAAACCTTCATCTAACTTTGTGTTACTTGGCGATTTTAATCATTGCATTGATGATTGCACTGATCTAAGGCTGACTCTCTTAATCAAGCATGAGCTGATTTGGGGTTTTGTCAGAACATCTCTGTTCCAACACACATAGGTGGGGATACACTAGATTGGCTATGTAGGCACAGTGTGACCATCACCAGTTTGAATATATATTTGTGTCCCTGATCGGATAAAGTTCTCATTAGGTTTGCTTTAGGTTTAAAGCTCAGATCGCAATCACTCATATCCTGACCACTAGATGCAATATGCATAACGCTATGAAAACTGTGTTAGTCCTTCTGCTAAGCTCCTCCTTTGAATGACCAGGCACTCCCGCAACAGCGCATGATACTGCTGAACGTTATCACCGAACTCTACTATCCACAAATGATAATATTGATCCACTTAAAGAATGGAAGACTTGTATTAGAGCCAATAAACACATTTGGTTTAGGCCAGCGTTGCCCAGCTCTCAGGAATAAATCCTATATAATCTGGCGCAGAACTCAGATACTAAGAAGGAAATATACTTGTCTACTTCTAAACAGTAGAAGAATGCTCTTATTAAAGCAAAAATGCAATATCATGAATCTCGCATTGCATCCCCAGATTCTAACTCCAAAGAATTGTTTAAAGATCTAGGGGAGTTGGAGTCCCCGGATGTGAAGCCTCAAGATGCTATTTTGGAAGATGTAACTTGGTGTACGTCAATACAAAAGGCTCTCGTGAACAAAATTCACACGTTACAGCAAGACATTTCTAGTGCTATCTATGCCATTCAATATGGACTTAAAGACCCCTTTATGCCAGGTTTTCCACTTTTTCAATTCACTGAGGTCTCAGAACAAGACATTACAGTTTTGATTAGGTCTCTTAAACCTACAGCATGTAACGGTGATCCCTGGCCTGCAGTCACTGTTAAGGAATGTGCCACTCTCCTGGTTGGACCTATTACTAAGTTCATGAATGCATCCTTTAGGTAACCCACTATTCTGAAATAAATTCATCTTCTGAGGCGGCAGGTAAGTCCTTAAGGTCCTTTATTGCTACAGGGTAAATCAGGCCACATACAGGACACCAAGTTATGGGGATCAGGAACAACACCTTCAGGAGAGCTCAATGGCGCCCACCGCCCAGGCTGCATATCTCCAATTGCCTCAGGTGGAACTCTCACACAATTACAAACAAATAATAATCCCAAAAATGTCATGCACTTGCAGGACATTCAGTCGTGACACCACTCCCCTTTCTTCAGCAGACCACAAGAAACACTAATGCACAAGTTGGACAAAGCAGTACACTGAGGAGGGAACACAACACACCTTCCTTCCTACAACAGAACCCAACAAATGCTCTGCACCACACAACCCTATTCACAACACAGCCAACGACAGATGCAGATAGATAGACCCAACCAGGCGTAACTGACATTCCGCAGAAGATTGCCCCACAAATCTACCTTCCCATCCTTGACGCCAGTGAAATATTGTCATCTTCTGAGGTGGCAGGTAGAGAGACAGAATATAACACTATTCCATCTTCAATTACCCCTTTGCTGAAAAATAGTCCCTTAATCCTAGGGTGTCTACCGACTACCGGCCTATAATAACACCGCCCTTTTTAATACAAAAATCATTGCTAGGACTGCTTATCTGCAAGTACAGTCCTACCTAGAAGAGTATTCTTTTTTGGTCATAGGCAGTAGGGTTTTAGTGTGGCACGTGTTTCGGAGACCGTCTCCCTGGATCTTAAATCCAGCATGCTACAGACAATGCTGAAAGGAGGATAAGCATTGCTTATGCTCCTTCCTTTCAGCTGCTTTTGACTTGCTTGATCATGAAATACTAACAGAGAGATTATGTACCTCAGCTCACTTTTCATCCAAGGAGGGTAGTTGGATACATTCCTTTCTATCTGAACATTCCGCAAGAGCATTTAGTGATTTAGCAGCAGCAGTTCCAGTTCCACTTGGTTGCGGAGTTCTGCAAGGATCATGCTTGTCCCCAACGCTGTAAAGTATATTCACTAAGCCCCTCTTTGAAATCATGGATGATTTAGGTGTTTTCTACACCAATTATGTGGATCACACTCAGGTACTATATCTGTTATCTGGGATCTATAGGCATGACTTTGATTACATCAATAAGATCTACAACTTTATCCAGAACTGAATGGCCCACAAGAAAGTGGCCCTCAATGACTCCAAAACCGATCTCCTGATTGTCGGTACACAGAAGAGGTTAAATAAGCTACCGATTAAGTACAAGCAGTTTACAATTGCTGGCTGCTCTATTCCAGTGGAAGACAAAGTTAAGACCTTATTGAACATAAAAGCGCACACCAATCATATTGTCTCAACAACCTCCTAATACGTGAAGCTTCTCTCTTGCATTTGTACCTTCTGATCTAAGGAGAACTGTTCCCATTTGGCATGAGCTATTATTGGGGAGAAAATAGACTACGGCAGCAGCCTGTTATTTGGCTCATCTCTGGGTAATAATGCCCAAACTTCAAACATTTCAAAATAGTGATGTGCAGATTATTAATCAACTCAAACACAGGGACCATATCAGTGAGGTCTGCTGTGCCTGTAAGGGAGCGCATTGCTTTCAGGGTCATTACCATCAGGAATAAGTGTCTATACAGGAAGGCTCCCATCTGCTTGCAAAATAGATGAGCCTTTAAACCAAATTCCTGTGTGCTGCGATCCAACAACTCCAATCTTCTGGTCAAACCACGGGTAACACTAGTTAGAGCCGGTAATCTGGCATTTGATTCCATAGCGCCTTGTGTATGGAGCAGCCTCCCAATTTCTGAGAATTACGTTCTCTCTCAATCTTTACAAAGGCTTTAAAGACCTTCTTCGTCACTTAAACTCTTGATCTATATGTTGGTTTATTAATCTAAATTTGACCCATTTCCTGTATGGTTGTTTACAATCATCGTACTACTCTTGTCATCCCTCACTTGTCGTGGTGCATTGCTTGTCTTTGATTTATATGTGCGCCCTTTTGCCTACTGACCTTTGGCACGTTATGAACATTAAACTAAACTGTACGTTTTCATAGCTTTTGGAGCTCTCTGTTTGGAACTCCCAACTCGTACTTTTGTAATTTGTGCTATCGTTACCCGTGATCTTTCACACTCTGCTGCTCGCTACCGATTTTAAGAAGCTTCTATGCACTCCTGAGCTGCATCAAAACCTTTCCCTTAGCAGTGCATTTAAGACCTGGTTGGAGGTACATTTTAGTCCGCCAGCTTAAAAATGCAGCCTGTTGTTTAAAAACAAAAAGAATGCTCTCCAGCAGAGATTACGCCTTTGTGACGCTAACAGATATTTTAGTCGCTAGCTTTCAAGACCACACAGGACCCTTTCTAGTGCACTTACGATAAGGGACATATGTGGTCTTGAAAGCTGAAGTAGCTGCCCAAACATTTATTCAGTCTCATACAAGAATCAATGCTGAACGATTTCATGTTGTTATTTTTTTGCTTTGTAAACAGAAAGATGTACAATTATTATGAAGCACGTGACATTCACGTCTGATAATCTTGTAGGGTTAGATCAAATCTCATAGAGATAAATTAACATTATCTGATAACATTAAACCAGCAGGCACTATTTGACAACTGAACATCAACCAACACTCAGGGAAAACAAATACGGTCAATGTCTAACAAGGTGACAAGCTCTGTCCAAATCATCTATATGTGTGCCTGACCCTTTATGCACCAGCATAAAGTATGTCTTCCCCGTAGGGATCCATTGTAAATGCTGCTTGCCATGTTCGACAGGTAGCGTTTACAATTAGAATTCAATGCTGCCCAACATGCAAGCATGGCAAGTGGAGCTAACAATGAAAAGTAAACAATGCCTGGCATAAGTGCATGCCTTTTGCCCTGCACATTTCCCCCTCCGCCATGCAAATGAAGAGAATTTGATGGAAGGGACATGGCTACGCCTGAATGCAAACGTACCAGGTGCCTGAAGTCAAATTACTCTATTGTGCAAAAAGAGCTCCATACTATATTGCATGTTATATGCACACAAAGTAATAGTTGGCAGCAACTCATGCAGTTAACTCTTTGCCTTTTCTAGGAAGGGTTACTGAAATATGTTTCTATTGCTGTGAAGTGGGTGAGGTGTAAAATAAAATATCCAAGGATGCTCTTTTCATGTAATGTCAGGAAAAGGACAACTGGTAGGTTCCTTAATGCCCCAATCTTGGCCTCCTGCAACAAATAACTTACAGCACGTCTGGATCCCACCTCCCAGAGGCTGGAAATCTGGGAATAGGAAATGCAAAAGGTCATTGTCTAGCATGAGGGAACAATCAAGACACAGCATGAAAAGAATGCAGAGCTAGACGTGATCAGTGCATGGAATCTTTAGGAGAGCTGGTCCCCCGGTGCTGGCGCGCAGCCAGTCTCCTCGGGTCCTGTCGTCATCACGCCCGGCTCACTTTCAAATCTGGAGAAAAAAAATCCGGGGAAGTATGGTCCCAGATCAGATGCAATTATAAGAGGGATGAAAGTAAGTGCTTCGCATGCGTGGCATGGGAGCGCGCGCAGATGAAAGGGAGGCAAGAAGAGGAATGCGACTGTAATGGATTAGAATGTATTTAGAAAGAGGAATTGGGTAAATTGGCAGCTTTGGAAAGCTTTCCAACTAAGGATTTCCATGCACAGTGGTGTTTGGAAAAAACCTTGGCGATTTATCTGATTTCTAATTGTTTTCGTGAGGTCATCTCATGACCTGTTTGGTTACTAATCGACTAGCCTTCAATCCTTTTTCCAAGGCCTGCTCCGCCTCCTGTATTTTTTTTTTGTATGCTCCTCTGTTATTTGCCTAACTGAGCTTTTGTTTATTATGGTGCAGAGTATAAATCGTGTGGAAAATGTCTGCATAAACATGTTACGCATGATTCTTATTCCACGCCGTATTTTCATTCATTTCTATGGCAGAGAGGGCAAGGAAAGGAATATCAATGTTTGCACCCCCTGCCTCCCATTCTCTCTGCCGTTCCGTGCACCAGCATGTACGCCGGCATGATGTTTTCATGCTGAGGAAAATGCTGTGGGTTCCTATGGACCTGGCTCCCCTAACTACCTCTGCAACCTGGCCTCCCTGACTCCTGCTGCCCCCTGGATGGTGATGCCACGAGTAGAGGGGCGTGGGTGTGTGCAGGGATGAGATGGCACAGCATTTGGAGACAGGTGACGCCCCCGTTTTTCCCCTGACATTAGGCGGCTGACTCTGTTTTGCCCATGACATTCTCATGGATAGGTGACACGCCTAATTTGCATATGTGATATCCATTTGAATCTCCAAATGCTGTGCCATCTCATCCCTGCAGACACCCACGCCCCTCTACTCGTGGCACCATCATCCATAAACTGGCACCTCCAATCTGTTTGTGCACGCCCCAGAGTTGCCGCATGAACATCCTCAGACACTCCCCATTATCCCCATTTCCCAGCTCTTGATGCCACTGGCTAAGTCCCTGCCTGACCACTGTGCTCCCTTCCCACCCTCTCAAATAAGGGCACACACCAGGACCATGCCGCAACAATGCTGTGCCACGTTTTCGGATGTGGAGTTGAAGGTCCTGGTGGAGGGAGTTGCAAAGGAGGCTGCAGGCCTCGTAGGTCCAGAGCAAAGAAATCTAGGCCATCCTGCACAATGTCAGTGCTCTAGCAGAATGGCTCAGATCTAGAAACACTGGCAGGACCTGAAGAGGACTGTCTGGAAAATAGTCGCCGAACACAGTAGTGAGTGCCAGGTAACAGGAGATGGCTCACTACTGCCATGCCTGGTCCTGTAGCCATGGGAGGAGCAAGCACTGACCATCATGGATGTCAGCATCCTTGCAGGAATTAGAGTAGTCGAGTTTGGGACTGGAAATGAGCCCACTGCATGCATTTGACATATCTACTTGGGTGAAGCGTATGAGTGGGCAATCCTCCCAAATATCAGCATGGGCTCCCAAAACATACCCCCCCATGACTGTCAATGTGGACATTTGACATTAACAATGTATGCACCTCAAGTCCTGTCCCTGCTGCCAATTTACACATGCCCGTGTCCACATGGGAGGATGATGACCACATGAGATTAAAGAAATGTGTGTGTACCCATGACCGCACTGGTATGACGTCCTTTCAGCGCGGGGTGTTTTTTCGTGGTTTCTTTTACAGCAGTGTTAGAAAAAGATATATTTGGGGTTCGATGGAGGGGGCCCAATTCGATTTGTTTTTTCGTTAAAAAATCCTCCGTAAAAACCCCGAGAAAAAAAATCCCATGATGAAATGACATGGAACCTACCACACTCAGGAATCCAAGCCATGTCTGGCAGCTTCATTGAAAAATAGTCATTGTCACATAAATTCCAACATCTGGTGAACAGCAGAGCACACATACCAGTGGCCTACACCCCTTTGCTACCTCGCAGGGGACATGAAGTCATCACTGAACTGCACCCTGTGGACACATGAATGTGTGCAAGCCAAAATGTACATGTACTCCCAGTGATTCCAATGAAATCACATAGATTGGCCAAGCCTCAAAGGGCGTGATAGTACGTCATGTGCACATATGGTACATATGCACCAGATACTCCCTCATAGTATCATGCATGTGTGTATTCAAGACATGGGTCTGTTGTAGTGGATGGGTGGAAGGCAATGGTCATTCCTTCACATCACCCTCATACTCTGAACCCAGTACAAAACACAAGTGTCCTGGAGGTGCACAGCACTTGCTGAAATCCGTGGTTACCCAAACCTCACGTGAGTATGTATGCTACAGCAGTTCATTGAAATGTAAGCCCATGCGACTTTTAAAGTGGTGACATGCAGTGTCTTGGTCCCACAACCCACTAATAATCAAATGTGTTCTTGCACATTCACCCTTGTCCCATCATGATCAGTGTAGACACCCACAGCACCCACTCAACCCAATGGCCCCAACCAATTGAACTATCATCTTGATGACATAGAGCCGGGTTTGTGTGGAGAAGGAGATGAGGGCCCTTCGAATGTCAGCATCCATGATTGCGTACACGCAAAAGATAAGAGTCATGACATGTCCAATCTACACAGCTTTCTATGTAGGTAACAACACTGCAACACAAGGTACCAATGACAGCTGTACAACTGGTGTAAGGGTGGTCTCCACCTGATTGTTTACAGAGCAAGCCATTGCAGGCTATTCTGGAAGCAGGGTGTGATGAAGGAGATCTCCATGCATGGATGATCACTCTTTATTTGCAAGTTACATAGCATAAAAAAGACCCCCACCCTTCATCTAAGAAATCCTTCAGCAACTGCCTAAACAAACTTCCGCAATCTTAGAACTCCTTCCTAGGCTTCCACAATGCAATTCCACTCCTGCCCTAAAGACATAATACACAACACATCTCCCCCTTTATTTTCTCATGCAACGAAGAACAAGTCTAACAGAACAGAAGTAAATATACATAATTAAACTACTTACATTCAACAAAATATTGTGATGTGACGTCAGGAAAAAAACGCCTATTACCTACACATGTTAGTGGAAGTCCTTCACACTCCTACCTCTCGTTCCCTATCAGCATTCGGCCTTACTTTCACGACTCTAGACATATTCCAAACTTGTCCATTTTGTATTCTTACCGCACCTCTCAACTCTTTGGTCACCAACATTGCGTCAGAATACATCATATGTACTTTCCTCTTAACAACACCTTTTTTACATGCACCCAATCTCCTACTTCAGCACTAGTTGCTCTCCCTGACATTTTCTCGTTCGCCTTCCTCACCCGACTATACCTCCCCTCATCCATCCTCTTCCTCACTTCTTCGACTACACAATCAGATTCCTTTGCCCTGCCTAACCACGGCAGTGATACCACTGTGTTGGGTTTCCTACCCCTCATTAATTCGAAAGCACTGACACCTGTCTCTGCACAAGGCGCTAACCGCAACGCAAATATCCATGTTCTTATTGCAGTCTTCTTGTCTTTACCTGTTACACCACACATGCGTACAGCATCCATAATGCAACGATTAACCCTTTCTGCCATTCCATTTGTTTGAGGTTGTTACAAAGCCGTTCTCTTGCATTTGATCCCACTCAACCTCAAATACTTCTGAAACAACTCACCCACAAACTGTCTACCATTGTCTGTTAAAATGGATCTGGGTAAACCTTCCCTTTCAAAAATACTTTGTAAAAATTCAATCATGCACTGAGACGTTACGTCTCTCACAATATTAAACTCCATCCGCCCAGAAAATAAATCTACTACCACAACTACAAACCTCCCCCGTCCACTTCCCAGATCCATAGGACCAATGACATCCATGTGCAGGTCACACCACACCCCCACCGAGGCATCAACCTTCATCATCGGTTGCCATTTTTTGCAGATGCTTCACACTCGACACATGATGTTACCACTCTCTCTATATTACGATCGAAACCCGGCCAGTAATAGTCACTTCTAAGCACCTCTTTGGTCTTATATATACACCAATATGACCCTGATGGCCAATCTCAATTAATCTTCTGTGCAAACTCCCTGGGACAGCCACACGATCCCACCGGTACACAATCTCATTCCTCACACTAAGTTCCTCCCTGACCTCCCATGTTGCTCTCCCTTCACCATTCAACAGCCTCTTCTCAGGCCATCCCTGTCGAATAAAGTCTTATGTCTGCCTCTAGACCTCACTCGAACACAGCGCACACTCCCATTCTGCACGATTAATCACACCATCATGAGACACAAACACCATATATGTGGGACCATCTTTCACACCTGATGGTATATCAACACTCCCATCCCACATCCTTGACGCAAGATCAGCTTTAGCATTTTCCTTCCCTGAAATCCCTTAAATCTTGAATTTGTGCCCCTGTAGCCTCGCCACACAACACGCTACTCTCCTAGACACTTTGTTCAATCCCTTCTTTTCCAATATGCATTTTAGTGGTTTGTGATCCATCCTCAATGTGAATTCCAAACCCCAAATAAAATTCCGAAACCTTTCAATTCCCCAGTGGCATGCCAGAGCCTCCTTCTCCAAAACTGAATCGTTTTTCTCCGCTCCTTTCAACATCCTAAATGCATGCGTTACATTATCTTCTCCATGCTCACCAATTTGAGACAAAACAGCTCCAATGCTGGACTCACTGGCATCAACTGATATAACACACCTTTATGTAGTATCAAACATGGCTAATGCTTTGGCCATATCAATCCTTCCTTTTATGCCTTGAAACCCCACTTACATGCTTTGGCCCATTTAAACTCCTCTCCCTTCTCCAACAAATTCCTCATTCTATCAGCCCTATGCGCAAAGTTATCCACAAAACTGTGATAGAATTCGACCATGCCCATAAAGGACCGCAACTCGGCTTTATCCCTTGGAGATCTAATTTACTTAATACCTTCAACCAGCTCCTTTTTCGGCTCGAGACCTTCCTCCGATATTTCAATCTTATATACCATGCCCTTGGCACATCCCACCTCTCTCGAGAGCACCTCTGGGAAACTATCAATGACGTGATGGTTATCTATTATGTTCAAAACTTGTTCTTCAGTATTGGGGTCCAAACTGTATCTTCCACACCTTCTGTTCTCTGCATCCAAGAAGATCTTCTCCACTCCTTGTTACATATATTTTCCCTTTTGTCTCCCTTCCTTTGAATTGGAATGTGGCAATGAAATACCCAATCACATCAATCCTGCTACAGTTATAGTCCCCAGCCCTCTTGTCAGATGGCAGTAATTCTTCCACATTTCCACCCACCACGCCTTTGTATACTTCACGTGACATCAGAGACAACTTGGTGCCTTAGTCTGCCATCATACGCACCATTTAACCATTTGCTAAAATATTTGAAAAAAGGACTTTCACATTCTCCCTCACCTGCACACATAACCATAAATACCGTGACAACTTCAACTCTTTCATTATCATCTCCCGACGATTGTTGTGCATCCTCTCCTACATACAGCACCTTCCTCCCATCGCCAAATGCCTAATGTTTGCAGAAATTTGCAAATGTCCCCATCTCTTAGAGTTATTACACATAGCTCTCCTTCCTTGACACACTGGCGAATTTGCAAAGTGTTTAGGACTCGCACAAAGGAAACATAGCCTTGCCTCCCTTTTATTTCCCTTCTCATATGGCAGTTTTTCTGTTGCAGTCTCTCCCACCCTAGGAGCTGCCTTGTCTATACCCTTCTTCTTCACACCTTTGTGCTGTTCTTTTTTATAGTCACTCACCCACAGTAAATCATTTGATTGTGACTCCTTGCGGTTTAACTTTGCCACACGCAGCATTGTATGTTCGACCCTTTTTGCTAACCTAACCTCCTCCTCCAAATCAGGGTCATCCTTTAGTCAAATTTCTTCCCGTATTTTATCGTTGGAACAATGCAACATGAATTCGTCACAGATGTACTCACCCAATTATTCTTCAAATTTACAAGTCAGAGCTAGTTGCCCCAAAGCAGTAATATATTCCTCCACACACTCTCCCTCATGATGCACTCGCATACCAAAATTATACCTTTCCAACACAGTACTCACATGCACATCAAAATGTCGATCCAAGGGGGGCGCAGTTGTGCTGCCTGGAAAATGGCCGCTTAGCTCGTAAGCTCTGTGCACCTTCAGGACCAATCCGACTAAATCGGCGTATTTCTCTATATTTGCCAGCCATAACTTTCATCATATGTAATATAGTGCCTAAGGCTCCTCTGCGCCGAATCCCGAAGATAATCGGACTTCCATACCCAAGCTGTGGCTGATTGTATTTGGCGTTGGGGGCCGAGGCACCAGCTGGGATTTCCTGGGCCCTGCGAGGCCGCAGCACGGCCACCCCCGGAACCGTGGACTGATTTTGGGCCGTTGCCCTCTGCAGCTTGAGGCATCCGTACTTGCTGCCACCCGGAACTGCGACTCCCCATCTGCTAGCCGCCTCGGTGGACACCGTGGTGGCTCACATGCAGCTCTATCCTAATCCCGGCTATGGGGTGAAAGCTCAACTTACTGGAGGCCCCACTCGTAAAACCCGCGGCCTGCCTACGCCGCCACCGACCAAAGCAGTGAGGAGTGCCCACGCTCTAGTGTCCCCCCTCCTTCGGGTGCCCCCGTCCCTCACAACATCGGTCACCACACCCGTGCCTGTGCCTGTTGGTTGGGGTGGGCGCCCGTGCCAGTGCCTGTTGGTTGGGGTGGGCGGTCCTTGTGGCTCCCGTGGCCGCTGCCTTGGTCAGGAGGTCGGCCGCGGACTGTTTCCAATACTGCTGTAGCTCGACCGCGCCTTCATCCGGCTGGGGACAATGATGTGGGCTGCGCCGCAGCCGTGGCTATTCACATCTGGATCCTGGTCACCGTGGGCTGCTCCTGGGCTCCGCCTGAAAGCGTCCCCCACCGTTGCTCCACGCGGGGTCCTGGGTGCGCAGACCTTCTATGATCTAGGTCCCTCCTACAGATGTGCTGAACCCGTGGAGGTGCTGGGGTTCCTTTCCCCTCTACCGTCCTCACTGGCGCCGTCCCTGCCTTGGCTGTAATCGGTGGCCATGTGTGCATGCTTTGTTGCTTCAAGAACCCTCATATTGCATACATGCCACCCCTGTGGTTCCTCTGATCATCCACACGGCCCCACCACAGATCTACAGTACATTACACCCCATTCACATATGGATATCTACGTGCACAGTTGCTTGCCAGAACCTGATCATCTAGGGGCCTTAAAGAGTGTGCAGCACATATATATATATCCCACTTATACTTCTGTGGTGGACCTGGGGCAGAGGGTAAGGCCAGTATCTTTAATTCCCTCTACCCCCATTCTCCCGGGTTGGGTTCTGCTGGGCGGGCCATGCTATCATTTTGACTCCCCCTATACTGAACTGCTCGACCAGCCCTGGCCGCCTAGCGACTGGAGGATTGGCTATAACTGGTATTCCCCTCTCCGCGGGGCCTCCCCCCCTGGTTCGCATCACCAACTATGGTGACCACTGCACATAGACTTACCTTGCTCAAGTGACACCCACCGGCCAGCCACGGTCACTGTATAATCAAGGGACCTGCTCCAATCAACTGCCCTTGGCATACTGTGCTCCTTCCCTAGTCCTTCACCACCACCTGCTGCGGCCATTGTGACCCTAGTTCGGGGAGCGTATACTAACACTTCAGCTCAGCTTCACTTATCGGAACTCAACCGCACTCCTCTCTGAATAGTGATGTCGAATAGATCCCGGGGTGTTATGGATAAGTTTGCCAAAGTGGCGCCTAGGCCGGAGATGGGCCGCTCATCATCCGACCAGGAAGAGCCTGTTCCACCCTCAGTTAATCTGGCTCCAGAACTCACAGTGATGATGGAATCCATGGCTGAAAACGTTGCCTCTTGCCACGAAAAATTAGACGATATTAACGCTAACGTCGCATCACTAAAATCTCAGTTAGATCAAGCCAGCACTAGGATCACCAAGGCGGAGTCCAGAATCAGTGCCAATGAGGATGGATTACACGCTCTCCAGGATACGGTTGCCTCTCCTACTCGGGACATGAAATTCGTTAAAGCGAAATGCGATGATTTGGAGTCCAGGTCTCAAAGGAACAATATATGAATTATAGGTGTCCCGGAACATGCCCTTAAAGGATGCATGGAACTGGCAGTTTAAAACCTGATCAGAGAACTGTTGGACAATCCTATACTGGCACCTGAGCCCGTCTCCCCGCCCCAAGCCCAGAGACTTCCCTAGGCCTGTCATCGCCAAAATTCTGAGCTATAGAGATAGGGAGTGTAGAGGAGGTCCCAAAGTCAGCCCGCACTCCAACCGTCCATTTTGAAGTACCAGGAACGTTCATGCTGAAATATATAATGTATGATGAGCAAATAGACCAGCAGAGTGCCGCAGTGGGGCTCTGTCCAGTACCTATCGGAAGAACAGCTCCTATTGAAGTACCGATACCAAGGAAACCATGAACAGTAATGTACCCATTGAGAAAACCATATCAACAACAACAATACATAAAACGAAATGAAGATCGTCTAAGTACAGTCCCTGAAGAAACCAATAAGGTCTTAATGGAAGACGAATGGTGACGACACGAAAACCCGAACTGACTCACATATGGAAGAAATGATGACCGAGAATGACGTAAAGAGACGAAATGCCATGGGCAGGGATATCATGAACCTAAAGTGGAAGTACGATGTCAAATGTAAGAAGCCTAAACCATAAGCCTGATGAAGATATTCGACCAGTTTACGCATGTACATATGCTTGGAACCACAAGAAAGTTAAGGAAATCGTGTGGCTTGCGATGCTTAGTAGAAAGATAGTGTGGCAAGTGCCACCTATACATATCTACCTCAAAGGAAGCACGTTCTATAAGTATACATCTACTTTGCACAAGAAGCAGAATTAACCAAAGGTTACTAAAGGCCACACGAGAAGAGCTTCATATTTAGCAAAATAAAGAATAAGTGGCACAAACGAAACTCAGCAGAGGCAACCCGTGCCAGCAGAACCAAGGTCGTATCAGTAGAATAGACAAACAGTAGCTACAATTAATTGAAGCTAAGAATAGAATATCCTGCTTCAGAAAGGTCAAGATAAGAAACTAAAGGCAGGTGGTGGGTGAAACAAAAATCAAATACACGAATTACACGAACAAGAGGCAAATTCACGGTCTCTGAATAACGTGACCAGCCGAGCAATGAGAAGTTGGACCTTCACACCTACGCATGTACCAGGCCAGGGGAAGATACCTGAACTTTTCCAGACAGGAGATGCAGTCTCGAGGCTAACCACAGTGAAATAATTGACACATGGCCACTAAAGTGATGATTGATTGTAACAATAATTGGAGGAAGTCCGGGGGATCTAGGGGGGCACCCTGCACCTGGATGACCATTCTGCGTGCTGCTAAGCAAAGTGGAGCAATATGAGTGGGATTGATTCCAACCCAATCACAATGGACCAAGAAAACTAGGGTCCTATAGTTACTAGAACCAATAGGACGTCGTACTTTTAGTGATGTCTACAGTAGCTATTTTGAAGGACGGGCTTAGATGCCCCACCTGACAGTGTTTACCCAATCTCCTTACTCCATTACCATATACAGTTATAGTACCTATATTAAAGTTACCTTTCCTGAACCGATAAAAGTGCATGCCAACTTTTAAGTGTTACACCTCAATGATGACGAGTTTTCAGTATAAATGTTATGTGTTTTATGAAGTTTGTTGGAGTTGTGAAGCGAGAGAGAAGATCACGCATCCGCTGATATTCGTGAGACTCCCCGTTTTTTGTACTTGTCATTAAACGGACTCCCTTTGCCAAAATGTCGAGTTGTCATTATTGATTTGGTGTAGTATTACATCTGCACCCTCATCCATCTCAAGGGTGCTGCTATCGTGTCTTAAAGTGCTTCTGGGCAAACCCCAGCTCTATGGGCCGGTTGGGGGTCCCGGAGCACAGGACCTTATCCTTCGTCTGTCCCGTGAGAAGGGGGAACTGAGCCTTGGCTCCAATGCCATCAGGATCTTCCCCAACTTCTCTGTAGGAGTGCAGCAGGAGAGAAGCCAGTTTCTGGGTGTGAAAAAGATGTTAAGGGATTCAAACATCACCTACGCAATGCTGTTCCCGGCACGACTAAAATTCTCCTTCAGGGAGAAACTATATTTCTTTACAGTCCCTGATGAAGCAGTAAAGTTTATAGAAGCACAGATTCCGCTCAATAATCTGGCCGCAGACCTCACGGACAGCGACTGACTTACCGGTCCCTGATGAAGCGGTGAAGCTTATTGAGGCACGGATACCACTTAACAATCCGGCCATAGACCCTATGAGCACTGTCTAGACTTTACTGAGTTGTACTTGACCCCACAGGGGCTTGATGATTATTATCCTTTAACTGTTGAGTTGATTGCAGCACCTACTTTACATGCTTTTCACCACATGTACTAATAGTGTTCTGAATTGGGGTGCATCTGGTTGACTGGGTTGACGCTAGGCATTTCCCGGTGAATATTATGTCAGCTACAATGTGATACCGGTCTGTATTTCTACCCATTGTTGCATTTTGATTTGCCTATGTTATTTGCACCTGATAGACTGCATACCCAGTGGCTGTACCACTGTTCCCTGTTATGGCATGTGTCAGTGTAATGGAAACTGTGTTCTAATTATATATACTGCCGGCCCTAAGTACCAAGCCGGTACTCCATTGCTCCTTTTCAAGTTAACTGCATGGCAACAGCGCACCCCGCTGCAGTTGCAATGGCCATCTTAGAGGATTTGTTAGTTGTTGGCCCTTGTTGGGCCAGCAGTGTGACTGATCCATGTTGGGATTGGCCCGCTGACTCCTGTTTTAAGGGATCTATTAGCTTAATTGGGAAGTGGGAGGGTGGGGACACTGCCAGCTGTGATGGGGCGGAGGTGTTGTTTTGGGAATTTATATTGAAAAGGGCAGAGGCGAAACGGAATTCCACATCATGTTAGGGCATCACAATAGATATACTCTTAACTGCAAATACACGCAAGGTCGTACCACCTGTGATGTACCCTGGGATACTGAAATGTCCATAAAAATAATGTCCTGGAATATACAGGGATTGAGTAACTACACCAAGGGCCACAAGATTGCGGTTTATGCCCAGAGACATGGCATCAAGATACTCATGTTACCCGAAACTCATTCTCGGGGACGCCTGGCGATAAGTATTGCACCTTCCTGGGGGCCAAATAGATACTACATGACCTACTCTACACAGGCTAGAGGCGTGCTGACATTGATTCATAAATCCATTAAATTTACTCTCCAGAAGAGTTACATTGACCCCGAAGGCAGGTATGTTGTCCAACACTGCACAATAGTAAATAGAGAATACCTCCTGGTGAACACTTATGGTCTCAACGTAGACACCCCAGATTTTGTTGATGCCATCGCTTCTATACTATTGGGGTATGTGGGAGTTCAAATCATCTGGGGAGGCGATATGAACCTTATACTTAATACCACCTTGGACAGAACGGGAACTGCACCAAGAACTTTGTCGCGCACGGCATGCAGACTACATATGCATAGCACAACACTGGATATCTGTGATGTTTGGAGAGCCTTTCACCCCCACCGGCGTGAATATACCTATTACTCACCCGCACACGATAGCTCCTCTAGGATTGACCTCATCTTGGTGTCTGGGAGCTTGATCGGATGGGTCAACGAGGCACAAATACTTACCCGCACACTGTCAGACCATGCCCCGATCACCCTGTCAGTGGACTTTGGAATGGCCGCGCCTACTTGTAGTACATGGCTTTTCAAGTCTGCTGCTCTTCTTGATTTAGTATTTAAGGCAGACATACTGGCAGACATTGAGACCTATTTTGAATGTAACTCCCTACAGGCCACCACTGCTTGGGTTCGCTGGGATGCTTTCGAAGTGTATATAAGGGGGATGTCCATCTTGAGGGAGGCGGGAGTATTGAAAACTATTAGAAACAACCTGAATCGTTCTGATGCCAGGCTACGGGAGTTGGCGTGGGATTGCTCATCAGCAGCCACCCCTGCCAAACTCGCACAAATCAGTGACGAACTCAGGACCTTTGAGATACACGCCATGAGGGAGGTTTGATACTGCCGTCGCCAACAAGATGCATGGAAATACGGCGAGGGTGAGAGACCGAGTAAGACGCTAGAAAAACTAAAGAGAGGGGAGTGGGGCCAGGCTCAGATTGTGTCCATCAGAGACACACAGGGTGATCAGTTATGGTCAGATCAGCAAATACTAAAGATTTTTGCTGAGTTTTAAAAAAATCTCTATGCATTACTCCCGGAACATAGTGAGCAGCACATTACAAATTTCATCGATCAGATCCCCACAACATGCATTTCCCCCGCAACCAGGGACCAACTAGACTCCTCAATTTTACTGGAAGAAATAGTCAAAGCCATCTCTGAACTTCCGAAGGGTAGAGTGCCAGGCCCCGACGGGCTCACCCCTGAGTTGTACCAGGAACATGTCACTATCCTCGCTCCCAAATTGCTGGAGTTCTGGGATGAATCACTCCATATTTCTATCCTCCCTCCCTCCCTGTGTGAAGCCGTCATAACGGTTTTACTTAAGCCTGACAAACCTAGTGACGAATGGGGCTCATACAGGCCCCTCTCCCTCATGAACATCGACACCAAGATCTTTGCCAAAGTAATAGCGAATCGATTCCTCCCGATCATGACATACCTGGTCCATGAGGAACAAGGGTGATTTGTACCTGGGAGATCCACTTCCCATAACATTCGGTGGCTTTTCAATGTGATGTCCAGAGTTGACCAGGACAGGAGTGCTGTCGCTGTTACACTTGATGCTCAAAAGGCATTTGACATGGTCTCATGGAAATACATGTGGCTGGTTCTAGAGACAATGGGGATTGGCCCCAGCATGATTAGATACATTAAACTGCTATACACTAATCCGATGGTGAGAGTCTGAGTCAACTCTTTAACATTCAAATTATTCATGCTCTTCAGGGGTACCCAACAAAGTTGCCCATTCTCCCCGAACATTTTTGCATTGGTGATAGAGCCAATGGCGTACCATATTCAAAAGCGTCATATATATAGAGGAATACAATTGAAAGGTTCACCCGAGATAATATCCTTATATGCTAATGATGTGTTAATATATCTCAGAGACCCCAGCTACCCACCTTGACCAAGTCTTGCGCGATATCACACGTGCAGGTACCTTCTCGGGTTTCACAATCAACTACTCCAAGTCGGAGATTCTTCCACTCATGCATGCTACCCAACAACCTGCCTCGGAATATCCACTACGCTGGGCCCCCTATGGAATCAAGTATTTGGGAGTCCAGATGTCCCTGTCTAGGTCCACTCTATTGGCAGATAACTACTCGACCGTAGCGCAACTAGCTGAGTCGAAAATGTTGCGATGGTGTTCTCTTCTGCTGTAACTTGCAGGGAAACTCTTCCTCATCAAGATGATCCTGGTCCCCAAATTGCTTTACATCTTTAGTAACGTACCCATCTGGCCTGGGAAACAATTCTTTGCTAGATTGCATACATCGTGTGCACAGTTTTTGTGTCACTCGGGTGAGGTCCGTAAGAAATGGCTGGACATGACGCTCCCATACGAGAAAGGGGGATTCACAGCTCCGGACCTAACACTATACTGGATACCCCACAAGCCCAATATGCCACTTACTGGTACCCTAGCTCTTTGACTCGCCCGCACGTTAAGCTGGAAACTCTGGTGGTGGCTGGAATTAACAGTATGACCCTGATATTCCACCAGGATTATGCGCCAGGCTCCCCTCCCGCTTTATTGGTTGAATGATGAAGAAGGAGACTGGCGGTGTGGGTTTAGGCGTCAGGGGACAGGGAAAGCCAAGGTGGGAAGAGAGGAGAAAGTTGTCACCAGGACTGAAGGGTAGTAAGAGGGTTGGTGAGAGGGATGTCTTTTGAGATGAGCGCATCAAGAGTGTGTACAGCCGAGTGGGTTGGGCCAGAAGCAAGGATAGAGAGGGAAAGAGTGTTGCAAAGGTTGCAGAAGAGAACAGTGGCCTCATCGAGAGAGTCAAGATGGATTTTGAAGTCCCCAAGGAAGTTAAGTTTGGAGTAGGAGGCAAGAAGGGAGGAGGACACATCGGCTCATTCAGAGAGGAAGAAGGGGGATGTTCTTGGGGGTCTGTAGATGGTAGCGAGAGTAAGAGAGAAAGTAGGTGAGACAGACAGCCTGCAGACTAGTCTTTCAATGGATGTGTAGGTTTGAGTAGGGATTATGGAGGCAGGAACCGACTCAGGGAAGATCAGAGCCACTCAACCACCAGCCTGGTAGGGCCCTGGATTGACCAGGATCTTGTAGTTTTCATGGGGAAAGTGTCAAAAGAAGTGATGGAGCTGGCCTTGAACCACGTCTCAGTGCGAGAAAGGACTTCAAGCTCAAGGTCTTCAAAGAGGTGACAGATGTCAAAGGAATGTTTGATAGCAGAGAAGAATTGAATATGGCTAAGTGAAGCTGGTTTCCTCCTTTAAAATATTTGCGAGGGGGGCACAGGGGTTGGGGGTCACCATTGGAGGGAAGGGGAGAAGGGGGATGAAGGAAGGAGGGGTGGAAGGAGAGGGAAGGAAGTTGAAGAGAGAAGGAAGACACCCGTCAAGAAGGTGGAGGTTGGTCTGAGAGCCCTGGGCCATGGTAGTAACATTATAACAGACATTAATGGTGCATTTGGAAGATGCAAGGTACGCCAAAAAAACTTCCCATCTGGTGCCACCAGTAATGGGAGACCCGGAGAAAGGGGAGAGGACAGACACCATATGTGGGGTCCACAGGTTAGAAGAAGGAACAGCAAAGAGAATGTCAGTGATGGTCTGTCTAGAGGAGACATTGATGTAGGTGTTGGTGATGGGCAGATCAGTGTTGGAACTCAGGAATGCCTTTTTTAGTTTCTTCCTTCCAGTCTTTGTAAGAGTGGGAGGATAGGAGATGGAGAGGCAGTTAGAAAATATAGGGGAGACAGAGAGTGCCATGGAGGTAGAGAAGAGGTGGAGGTGGAGCCAGAGGATAGCAGGGGAGAAGGTCAAGCACTGTGCAACAGTATAATCACACCAGGCGGCCAAGCAGACAGAGATTATTGAGCATGTTGGAGATGCTGAGAAATACCGATCAGTTAGCAAATTGGTAACACACCTAAATTTGATGTAAGCCAAAAGCACTAAAAGCTCTGTCACAGGGCTCACATCCAGGGAACAAGCTGGACTTGCTACCCATGTGGTCTCCCTTGCTACTGCTAAAAGGGGTTCCACACTTTGAGTAGTGACCCTAAATAAGAAAGAATATACAATAATTGCTAGACTCATT
Source organism: Ambystoma mexicanum (assembly GCF_040938575.1). Lineage (NCBI taxonomy): Eukaryota > Metazoa > Chordata > Amphibia > Caudata > Ambystomatidae > Ambystoma > Ambystoma mexicanum. Next base: position 623,156,570 of record NC_090921.1, on the reverse strand, counting down.
AAAGGTTTATTTCAGGCACACTTCAGGGGCCGAGTCACTGATTTAGTTTGTTCTTAAACACCACAAATTCACAATGCAGACAAAAACTTGCAAAAAGCATTAAGAGTAGTATAGAGTAGTATAAGCATCCATTTCGGACTATGTATTTTGCTTTTTGCAATTTGCAGTTATAGCATGTTTTTTTCTGCCGCTATCTCTGTTACAAGACATTTCATCTCAGTGTCCTCGGTTACTTGAAAAAATCCTTGTGCCTAAAAGCTTGTGTAAAGTGTAGAAATGTTTGAACATAGCGCATAAAGTGGCCCTTGATTTCATTTTGCCACAATTAATACTTTGTTGTAATGTGTTTATGTTTCCTATCTCCATGGCATGCTGTTCAGGATATTTGTTTGCATGTATGAGGTAGTGCCCAGAGTACGGGAAGCCGTGTTAGTGCGCTGCTTTCCCTGCGCCACTCTAAATTCTTTAATGCACAGTTATGAACCCTCCCAATGGTATGTATTTTGCCAATCTCTGAAGCCTGAAAAGTAGATCCAGCCAGGCTTGACATGTGGCCAACTTTGCACCAGACCTGCAGATGAACTGGCCTGCTGTTAAATCTCAGTCACCAGTTTAATGGTATCCACTAGAGAGTGTCATTTGCTTTCTGATTTTGAGAACATTCAGACATGGAATTGCTCGTAGCCAGTAAGATAGCTACAGCTGGTAAGATAGCTCAGTTTGTCGAGTCCTGCTGCTTCAATGTGTGTCAGATCTGCAGGTTGCAGGTTTGAATCCCGGCAGGCAAGGCCAAATCAGCCTTTCATCCTTCTGAGGTTGATGAGTCCCAACACAGGTTGGTTGATATTGTATGTATGTCTGTTCTATATAAAGCACTTAAGTGTAAGTGGTATATAACAACACATCATTCTCTATCCTAGGAAATAGACAGTCGGGCTTCCATGAAGGGCACGGAACCGAAACCGCCCTGCTGGATCTAAAAAAAATTAATTACTCAAATCCTGGACAATGGTAAGCCCGCCCTCCTTCTCCTCCTAGACCTCGCAGCGGCGTTTGATCTGTTGACCATAAAACTCTCACCGCATACCTCACGCATTGAGCACACTTTTCCGACCAAGCTGCTTCCTGTATCACCTCGTTCTTAGAAGGAAGAGCAATTAAAGTCTTCTCAAACACAGCTAATGCAGCCCATACCATCATACACTGCGGTGTCCCACAGGGATCCTGTACTGCTCCCACGCTATACAATCTCTTCACAAATCCTCTCTTTGACAAACTTGATGCACTTGGGATCGCATATACAAATTATGCAGATGATACCCAGGTACTCCTTCCGTTAACAGGCTCATATCACCAGGTCGCCACAGCGCTAAGGCAAATCTACACCACCATCCAAGCTTGGATGGCCACTAACGGCCTATGCGTCAACGGGGACAAGACTGAGATTCTTATTCTTGACCAAAAGGCCACTCTAGCCAAGCTAGACTGTCTTTATTCCAACTTCAACATTGACAACTGCATCATCCCAGTCTGATCATCTGTCAAAACTCTAGCGGTCCACATTGATGCTACATTGACTATGAACAAGCAAGTCAGCGCTATTGTCTCTGCCTCCGCCTTTAATACTAAATTCATCAACGCCATTAAAACCTTCTTAATTAAGGAAAACTGTCTCTCAATAGCTAGAGCAACCATAGGTGCAAAGCTTGACTACTGCAATGCACTCTTAGGCAGCACTTCCTCTAAAAACTTAAACAGACTCCAAATCACCCAAAATAACTCACTAAGAGCAGCCTTAAGCATTCCAAAAAGAGACCACATCTCCCAAGCAAGACAGTCTTCTCACTGGCTCCCAGTCAAAGAACGCATCACGTTCAAGTTCCTGACGACTACACATAAATGCATCAACCACCCAGCGCCGCCCTATCTTTCAGACACACTCCACAGATCCATCTCTACCAGGCCTACTAGAATATGCTACACCAACCAACACACTGTACCGCGCATTAACAGGGCAAAAGCAAGAGGGATAGGCTTCCCATATTTATCCCCAAAGCTCTAGAATGCACTCCCCACTGCTCTCCGTGCAGAGACTTCTCTCCATGCCTTTAGAAAAAACCTGAAAACTGCTCTCTTTAACTAAAACGCTCGCTACTACCTGCTGTACGAACTGTCCTATGCAAATTGTACAATAATCATGCCTGTATGTGTTTTTCATGTGTAACTAAGCTCTGATCACTCTCTGTAACAAGCACCATGATGCCCTCAGGCTGGTGCGCGCTCTACAAATACAAATACATAAATTAATAAACAAATAATCATTTGGCCTTGGACATCTGCTTGCATTCACAGTGATTTGGTAATTTGGGCCTATACACACTGATTTTAACAATGCATATGGTGATCCATTCTTGCATGCAATGTATATCACATTTCAGTGATATTGTAACCATATTTTCCATTGTGTACTTAGGAACAATGCAATGGGCCTCATCATAAGGTTGGCGCTAAAAATCAGCCTGTACCAGCATGGCAGTAAAAACATGTCTGGCTTGGCACCAACCCGCAAATAGCGGGAGATCAAGAGTGCGCGAGCATGCGCACCCCTGCATGCCGGTAACGGCCAAACCGGCATGCCGTTAACGACCCTCAAACCCCCCAGATAGCGGCATTGACCAATACACACAGAACGCCTCTGGCCTCGGCAACCCCTAAATAGCGCTACCATTATGAACATAGTGCTAATAACGGGTCTGTTAATACCGGACCCGGAAGTAACGTCATCGCGCCGGAACGGGAAATGCCATGGCGGCCATCTTCAAAAACACCATCCATTGCCATCCCCCACCTACAGAACCTTCTAGACCACAACTCCTAGGCCACCACGGACAACATGTCGAAGGCCACCCGGAAAAGCACGGCCCGCCTGCGCAAACCACGTTTCACGGACGATGAGCTCAACATGTTAGCCGACACCCTAATGTCAAATGCTGAAGTGGTGTTCTGCAATGACCTCAGGCGTCCAGCCCAGCTAAAGAAGAAGGCCATCTGGGAAGAAGTTGCCCAGAAAGTAAGTGCAGTCGGCACCATAGCACGCACAGTGCGCGATTGTAAAAAAAGGTGGGACGACCTCAGGCTGAGAGTCCGGCACATATTGTCGGCCAATCGGAGCCAGGGGCTGGCAACAGGAGGAGGACCACACTCACCACTGAAATTGGCCAGATGGGAGGAGACCTGCAGCTCCGTCATAGACGTGGGGTCAATCGAAGGAGTTGGTGGAGCAGAGTTTAGCGTGCCAACATCGGCAGATGAAGGTGAGTGTCCCTAGAAAAACACGATAACTAATCAAAATCATTGTCCCCCAAATGTGGCAGCAACGCCAGCCGATACATGGCCCATCATGCACACCTACACATATCCATATTCACATGCCGGGTCCACCACTATCCCATCCAAATGCATGTTTGGCCCATACACGAATACACACCCGACACACATATTACGGACATGTGTCACCCAGGACGACACTCCCAACACACATCAAGGCCCAACAGCAGCCAACATGGTGTACATGTGAACACGACTACGCTTTCAAAATGCACCCTCCAACATTGCATGTACACAGTCCCCTAAAAAGCCAGGAATGCAACTGATCAGATGGCGCCACATGCCCAAAGACCAATGCATGCATAATGCATGCTCCGCAATCACTGATGCCCTGCCACACTTTGTCCCCCATAGGTACGGATGTAGACAGTGATGAAGCACATGGGAGTGCACAATGCACAGCATGGAGATAGAGAAGGAAACCCAGTAGACACTATATAAGCACCTGCTACACGTGTCTGTTCTATCTATTCTGGTATAAGAAAAATAGAACTAGAAGGACAGGTCAGTGAAAAAAACTGTTTTGATATTTTAATAATACAATCACATATAAAAATAAAACCAATATTAAATCAGATATATTCAGAATACAAATGTCTTAATATAAAGCCCATTCATAGGCTACACCAATTTGGAGCATAGAAAGAAGGCAAAAAATGATCCATCATGTTTCACAATCATTAATCAATTTTAACAGTAGATGTCTCTATTAACACTCTGTTCTTCCACACAGATAACTCATCTCGACATGTTTCAGTTCTTTATGTCATAAATATAGAACTTTCATCAGGAGAAAATAGTGTGCATCCAGTTCATATTGTGCATCCAGTTTGAGTAAAGTTAAAACCACAAACCATACACAACCTGTCCAGATTTAAAAGAAAAGTGCACTGGTCAGCTATAATTGCTAGAATTAGTCTCAAAAGGTTCATTAATGAACTCAGAACCCTCCACCTAAGATCACAAAATTACCTCAGGGGGTTCTTGCGGGGGCGAACAATTCTTGCAATGAATTGAGGTGGGGTACACTACTCTCCCACTCAGTGGCAACTACAAAAATAGAGCACAAAGTCTGAATTAGACAAACGCAAAATGAAAAAAGTGGCATGCTCGAGGCAAATTATCAGAAAATCAGATAAACAACACCCACCTGTGTCAAGAATCTCTCATTCAAGGAATATAGGGGAGCCGTCAGATAATTATCCTTCTCCGTAGCCGGGTAAAGTGTCGCAATACTTGTAAACACTGGTATCAATGGGCGTATCGCTTAGCCCACTCGTCCTATCATCCTCTATAATGTAGAGAGGAAAAGTTTGTAATTAACCCAAACACCGTGGGCAGCCTAGGACTCACGTGTTCCCAGTACAAACAGAGACAGAGACAGAATGCATACTCAGAAACTCACAGACTCAGTGTTGACCACACCCCTAAACCACAGTGAGTGAAAATACCCATTTAGAACATAGCAAAGGTAGAGATACTCCATTACAATTCCAAATACCTGCAGTAGTAAATCCCACATACAGCTAATAGTCAGTAGACAGCTGGTAATCACTACGTCACTGAAGGGACATCACTCCTCCTACAAAAACCAAGAGAAAAAATCCCTGAGTATGTAAACACATATACATATACAACGCTCAAGCCTGTACCCTCGTGGTAAAATCAACAAACATACGTCTCTAGGAAGGCCGGGTTAGACCACCACTAGGCGAGCAATCCCACTAGCACCTTAACGCGTACACCCACTTATGAGCAGAATGTTAAACTATCTCTTCGTATGGTCTACCCAAGCACTAAACTATGCAGGAGGGGGTCACAGGTGATTGCAAAGTACACCCTTACCTTCGTAACCTCTCCGGTCTAGGTCCTCGAAAACCACTGCTTCACTTCCACGTCTGCGTCGAGTCGAAAAATCACTTGCGTATGGCAAAGGAAAGGAAGACGGACTTCCATTTATGGCGTCCCGGTTACTATGGTAACCCATAAGCAAGTGTCAAGCTCAACTGCAATCGTGTGGTACGTATAAATTACGAAAACCTAAGCACCATATTTAAATGAAGCCCGGCACCTACCCACTGCGAGCCTGCGGGCAAAGACCACTTGCAACCAGCTACACACAACTCGCATAGGGGACACAAAATGCAGAAAAATGCAGAAAAATGGCAGAAGAATGGAAGATTGGACCAGTAATAAAAATACACAATCTTTAATCTGCCGGTCAAACGGCCAAAATCTTAAATTAAAGTGAAGTGAAAACAAGTGAATAATCACAGTCAAACGACACTTCATGTCCTCATGAACTGTGGTTAACTTCACCCACTAGAGCCCACACTAGGAACCGGTGGACCACTCCATTACAACAAATTCAAAGAGCGTGATGGAGACTGACTCAGGTCTGGTGGATCAAAAGAATAATATAAACATGATAAACAAAAAAGGTGGTACAAAAGGAATTCAATTTAGAAGTTTAGTCAGCAATAATCATATACATGTTTTAGACTTGTTCCATCACTCATAGCTTGTTTCCCATAATGCATCTTAACACAGTACTCGCTAACTCCTATCCTTGGGAGAGGGAACAGGAAGCATACTTTTGTCATCTAAACTCTCCAAAAGTGGAACCCCAAACCCCAGATCTCTAAACTCTATTTGGGATCAAGTGAGTTATAGCTGTACAAGAATAATAAATAACCTACTCCCAAACATCAGTTTTTTATTTTATTCCACTCTATGGATTCATTCAGTCCTCGTTGATCACTCCTCATTCTAAAAATCATCTCATGTTCAAGTTTGAACAATTTGGAGTCACTACTAAACGTACCTCCTTTCACCATCTGTAGAATTGTCCATGTAAAATCTGCATGCCCATGTTTGATCGAGAGGAAATGTTGAACCATCGGTGCATTTTCGGTGTTGTTCTTTAAACAGCTTCGGTGCTCCATTATTCTTGTTTTGATTTTTCTAGTCATTTTACCTACATAGGGCAACCCACATTTACATCTAATTAGATATATTACATGGTCCGAATTACAATTTGTCATGGTTTTCTGTTGTCAAGATTTACCAGTCCCTATATCCACCTCTGTTGTCTTCTTGGTCAATTTACAAACTCCACATGAGCCACAAGGGTAGTGATCCACAATCGGATTCAACCCCCAAATGGCCGTAATACTGGGCACAATGCACAACAGCAGCCAAAAGGCCTACGAGCAAGCTGATGGCACAGGACCATCAACCTCAAGTGGACCAAGGATGGGCCAAGCGGGAAGCGGGTCAACAACCGGTGCCAATACAGCCACACAGACAACCACACAGGACGAGCAGACACCTGCCCCTGCACCCCTGGTCACACCATCCACACTGGCTGAGGACACAGCAGGCATGGAGGAAGGCACACAGTCTGCTGCTGCCAGCACAATTGGGGAGATGGCTGCATTGGCAGATCATAGTGCTGATGAGGGAGCTGAGCCGGACAATGAGGGTGATGCAGGACTTGTCCACTCAGAGCCTGTAGTGCACACATCAGGCCACCCCACAGGACACACCTCGGTGGGACTCATCCGACCAGGGCAGCCATGGAGAGTGGTCTCCGGCCATGCACAGACCCATGATTCATGCTGTGCCACCACATCACCCACCGACCACAACCCACACTGCCATCGGGACCTTGAGGGATGTCTCTCCAGGATGGAGGCCCGGCAGGAGGTGATGCAAGGCTGTGTGCAGCAGTACCTTGCTGAAGGGGAACCAACACGCCGTATCATCCAGGACAGCACTGCGGCCGTAATCCAGGCCATTAACTCAAGTGCACAGCAAGTGCGTGATGGCTTCAATGTCTTGGGTCAGATCCTCACCAGGATTGCTGACAGCATGGACCAACGGCAAACCCTGCCCCTGGGATCACAACCATCTGGGTCATCTGCATCATCCATGCCAATCGAGCTTGAGGCAGACCAGCCCCATGCGCATGTCCCTGCGGAGTTCCCGCCGCTCAGAGGTCCAACCCCCATCTCCAAAGGGGGCTCAACAGTAGCAGGGCCACCCTGCAGAATCTCTTTGGGTATACATCCAGACACATGTCGTGCCATAGTTGACTTTGTGTGTTAGGGGGTGGGTGGAGGGTGGTGGTGGGTGTAGTGTGTAGTACTGGGGTGTTTGGGGGCATGGGAGTAGGGTGGGGGGAGGTGGAGGGGTGGTGGCTGTAGTGTGTAGTAGGGGGGTGTTTGGGGGCATGGGAGTAGGGTGGGGGGAGGTGGAGGGGTGGTGGGTGTAGTGTGTAGTACTAGGGTGTTTGGGGCATGGGAGTAGGGTAGGGGGAGGTGGAGGGGTGGTGGGGGCGTGGATTGTTGAATCATGTTGTACTAAATTCCTCACGAATACACCAGTAGTGTAGTAAACATCACATGAATGTACATTACGGCTTTTTTGTATGTCAATTTATTGCTTCATGGTGATTCGTGCACATGTGCCCACACACCCAGTGCCCACAGTTCACAACACATGGCACCCTCTGCATCAAAGTACATCAGAATGATTGGTCTATGACCACTTGGCGCACTGCGCGACCCTCACGTGTTTCGCGTCCTGGCCTATGTCCTACTTCTACTCCTTCCTCTCCTTCTACTTCACCAGGTGGTGGCAGCTCCACGTCAGGTGGTGGGAGTATGTTCTGCCGGATGCACATGTTATTCAGCATTGCACATGCGTGATGATCTTGCCCACCTTCTCAGGCCCATATGTGAGTCCCCCTCCCGACCTGCTGATGCAGCGAAACCGTGCCTTCAAAAGGCCAAACGTCTGCTCAATGACCACATGTGTACGTGTATGTGCAAGATTGAAGTCCTCCTCGTGCCTGTTCTGCAGGTTCCTGACAGGGGTGAGTAGCCACGGCTTCAGAGGATATCCAGCATCACCTACATGGGAGCAAATGGAGGTATGTGTGAGGATGAGGCTCAGTTGATAGGTGTGCTCAGCCTGTACATCATTCAAGTTCATATGCACAATCTCGTCATTGGCAGCCACATCCACATGACTGTCAGCCCTGTATATGCATGTACCCCCCAATCCATCTGCCCCCATGGCCCACAGGCCATTCCCCTTGCATATGCATGTACCCCTCCCCCAATTCATCTGCCCCCATGGCCCAGAGGGCATTCCCCTTGCATATGCATGTACCCCCCCAATCCATCTGCCCCCGTGGCCCAGAGGGCATTCCCCTTGCATATGCATGCACCCCCCAATCCATCTGCCCCCATGCCCCAGAGGGCATTCCCCTTGCATATGCATGTACCCCCCCCAATCCATCTGCCCCCATGGCCCAGAGGGCATTCCCCTTACATTTGCATGTACCCCCCCAATCCATCTGCCCCCATGGCCCAGAGGGCAGACTCACCCAACAGCCAGCCACTTCGTACAAGTCTCCTTCCATGTAGCGGGGTAGTGAGGAGTTCTGCAGCACCATGGCATCATGCGTGGATCCTGGGTATCTGGCACAGCAATGTGTTATTATCTGGCTGGCATCACACACCATCTGCACATTGATGGAATGGTATAGCTTCCGATTAAGGTACACCGCCTCCACAGCATGTGGGACTACCAACTCTACATGGGTATAGTCGAGGGCACCAATTACATTGGGCATGCCTGCCAGTGCATGGAATGCTATTTTGGTGGCATTTGCCTCCTGTGGTGTCCTTGGTAAGGATATGTGGGCACTTGCGTGCTTCAGTAGTGCATCCAGCACTTGGTTTAACACAACAGAGAAGCATGATTGGGACATGCCATGCATTTGGGCCACTGTGTGTTGGTAAGTGCCTGTGGCCCGGAAGTGGAGCACAGATGCCACCTTCAGCAAAGGGGGGATGGCTGTGCGGATGTTGATCAGGCTGACCAAGTCATCTTGTATTAATTCCACAATGTTGGTGATGGTGTCTCTGTCCAGGCGGTACAGGTTGTGGATCTGTGCTGGGGTTAAGTCAAATGGATTGGCCCTTATACTTGGGATTGTTGGCTGTCTGCGGTGAGCGACTGCCTGCACTGGTGAGATTTGCTGGGCATGTCTCACTCTCCTTTTCCTCCTGCGTCTCCTCTGTGTTTCCTGTTGTACTGCCTGGTCAAGGAGTAGCAGTGCAGGCATGTCCTCCAGGCCCAGTATGGCAAGTACAAGTGGTAGCATTTTGGATTGGAAGGGGGTGTGGTGTGTGGGTGTGCTCCTTTTGTGCTGACTGACTCCATTGCCTCCACCTGTGTTGATTGTGTGCACCTGTGGCACTTGGTTACACAGCAGTTTGCAGTTTACGGGTGGTTCGCGATGCCGGTATTGCCGGCATCATGGTGGCTCTTCTTACCGGCATCTTGATGACGGTATGTACTTGTACGTACGACTTGTGGTGTCCCCTTCTTTCCGGCATGCCGGTATTAAGGCCTCCCCATCTGCGCATGTGCCAGCATGCCGGTACGGTGGTGCACGGCCACAGCGGGTCCTTGACGATGCCAGTAGCAACGGCATCTAGGGTCATGATACACCGGCCCGGTAATGGATGCCGGTATTGCTTTACCGGTGCCGTTCTTACCGGAGCGCCAACCCTGTGATGAGGGCCAATGTGATGTGATGCCACTTCCTGTTTTTTCAAGTGGTGAAAGGTCGTGTTCGCTCGCTTCTCGTGATGTCCCTTCAGGGTGAGGTCAAATGACATCACGTCCTGTGATGTCATCAGAGGTGAAGGGTTGTGTGATGCCACTTCCGCTACCCCTGGCATTTTGGTGAAATGACGGCCCTGACACCTTCCCCAGAGTATTTAAGTAATATAAAAAAGACAATAATTTACCACTGTGTAAAGTGCTGCGTTGGGATTTGAACTGAGGTCGTCCAGTGAGAGACTTAGCCCCAACAATACAAAATCTCTTACTGTGAAACAGTGAAACGGCCCATATTGACATTCTGAAATGCATAACGTTGTGTTACTGTTTTTAGTTATGAAAAGGTGCGTATGCTTTACACTGAGCCAGCAACATAATAGTACAATCTGTGCTTCCCAGTTATGCTTATGCGGTTTTCTTCAATTGGAAAAAACAAGTTGAATTAAATGTCCACACTGCACTTCACGATATACGCACTTCATGGGACGTCAATCCCACAGTTTGTTTTATGACTCGAGCCCTGGCTCTAGAACTGGGACTGAGGTGTGTGGCGGGTCACCATAAACGTGACTTCGGTGAGTTTCTCAGTTAAAGGATAGCGGCGTGTGGCTGCAGGCCACCGTGGATAGATCCGTGTGTTGAGCACTTACTGCACTCCTCTCTGTGCATATATCACGCATTTCAAGTATGTCACAACTGTCCCACTCTAAAATCCTTCCACGGTTATTGCTTGTGATGTATCGCTCTCAGGCTCGGGGGACTCTGTGCTCCGTGACGGCCTTTGCGTGCAGGTGCAATCTCGTTACCCGGCTCTGGTACCCTGACTGTTTACCGTTTCCGCAGGACACCCTTGCAACTGTGTGTTTTGTCAGCTGTCCATTAGAGAGCTCTATTTGCAACCGTATGGCCAATTTATGCTGTTTGCATTGCTGGCGAATTAGAAGTGCTCCACAGAAAAGAGATTTCCCACAGGGAGCTGTTTGCATTGACTTTAGGGTGCAATGTTTTGTCTCTAGCAGCATGTGGGCCCTCTGGGCACCTGACCGAGACCTCACAAAGTGCTTATCAAGCTGGGAATGTTTGCAGAGCCGCCACCCACGTGTATTTTGGGTAGCACATAGGCGAGGGGTGCTAATGGGACCTCACATAGCTTGCTTCAGCTGCCTGACTGTACAAAGTATGACCACCAACAATGTGTGCGCCCGCCCGGAACACAGGTGCGCGAATACTTCCGGGAGCCGAGTCAATTGACTTGAATGACGTAATGGCGGACACACTTGGCCATCTTTACTACATTTGGCTCAAGGTTTCCTGACCTGTGAAGCTTCCTGTTGTTTTGGTCCAATGGTATCTCCCGTTAAACGTTTGTTCAAGGGAGGATTGCGCGAAGAAATAGCAAGCACAGTGTCAAGGGGTGTGCCCCTTACCACTTGTGCTTTCGAGCTTGAGTCCTATCCTTCGGTGCAGGTCCCCACATGGCGGTCGGTTCAGTGAGGACACTGTGCAATGTATTGTACACACTGAAGGCATTTCATGGGTTGGACAATCCATATCTAATAATAGTAACTAAGATCCATATTTACAAAGAAACCATGTTTTAAAAGCAACTGGGTAGATGTGTCTTATTCACAAACGACCTCTGATTGTATGTGTCTAAAATGTAAAAAGAGGATGCACAGCAAAAAGGAGTGTACTTATGACCCTTCAGTCCTGACACTAACGTTGCTCTGCCAGCAGCATATTCCAGCATTTATGTATTACTTAAAACCGGGACAGCATTGGAATGCACCACTGACGTCCCACTTTCATTTCTGCCCCTTAAACAAGGACAGAAATGTATTTTTTTTAAATGTTCCTGGACAAGTCATGACAAGTCCTTTAAGCACTGTCATGCTGAAATATACAGAGACACTGTAGTGTCAGGTGTGTGCGTCAGCATGGTATCTTCAAGGGTCAGACCACCATATCATTTATGCTAGCACACGGTCTTCATGAAATGGGCAGGTCACCTTTGTGCAGAAGTTGTCACTAAAGACACAGTTGTTTTTAGCAGTGCAGGAAATGGGCTGCAATAAGACAGAGCAGCCCTCCTGCAAGCCTTGTCTTACTGGATCCCTGCCCTATTCCCAGACCCAGGGGCTTTTCCCCGACATTCACCAGATCTGCTCTGAAGCCAGTTATCCCACTCGGCCTGGCACAAGCGGTCTGCTCGTTGCTTGTGCATAAAACTCGGATTCAGAACAGGGTATTCCCAGCGATATCGGCCCTGAAGCCAAGTTATCACATGCACGAGGAAACACACGTTTCAGCAAGCAGACACTTTGGGCCTGATTCATAGACTATTTGCCCGGTTCAAAGTGAATTTGCAATGCTGAAAAGTGACTTTGCACTGCCGACACAAACCCAGATTCATGGAACTGTCCAAAGTGTATTTTTGCCGTGCAAAGTACGGGCAAAGTCAATTTGTACTGCAAAAATGACTATGTGCTGACTTTGTCCGGACTTTGTACGGCAAAATACACTTTGCACGGTTCCACTGTCCAAACTGCATATCCTGCAATGTACAGACATGTTCTCCTTCGGGTGACCCACTGACCAATTAAAACTGCAGAGCCCAACTTCCATTATTCACTGAAACGTGTTTATTACTAAATCACTATAACACATGTTGAGTGAGGGCTCGTGCCTGAAGAGTCCCCATGGCCCTCTTTATTGACTCTCTTGGGCCGTAGCCTTGCGCTTACAGCGCTGTTGCTCCAGTCTCCCCCAACCGCTCTTGCATCCACTTCCTCACTTCCCCGCTCCCACCCGCCTCCCGGATCTCCCACCTCCCCTGATTGGTGGAATATCGCCGTAGCCTGCAAGCCTAGTGACCTGCAGCAGCTGCCGCTCGCCTTGTGCCATCTGAGGCAGGTGAGTGTGGGCTCGTGCCTGAAGAGCCCACAGGGCCCTCTTTCTTGACTCTCTTGGGCCATAGCCTTGCGCTTACAGCGCCGTTGCTCCAGTCTCCCCCACACCCCCCTTGCATCCACTTCCTCACTTCCCCGCTCCCACCCGCCTCCCAGACCTACCACCTCCCCTGATTGGTGGAATATCGCCAGAGCCTGCAGGCCTAGTGACCTGCAGAAGCCGCCGTTCGCCTTGTGCCATCCGAGGCAGGTGAGTGTGGGCTCGTGCCTGAAGAGCCCCCATGGCCCTCTTTCTTGACTCTCTTGGGGCGTAGCCTTGCGCTTGCAGCGCCGTTGCTCCAGTCTCCCCAACCCCCCCTTGCATCCAATTCCTCACTTCCCCGCTCCCACCCGCCTCCACATTTCAAGTGGAAGCGCGGTGAGTGCATCTAACTATATTCCCAATTCGGGCACCCATTTGACTGTTACATCTTGTTTAGACCCCCCCATGCCCTTTGCTCCCCCTGCTGCCGTCCTCTCCCACACACACACTCTCTTCCTGGTTGCAGCCCCTCCCGCCTCCAGACCCGCCTACCCCCACTCTGATTGGTCCTCCCAACCTTCATCACCTGTCTTCCCAGGGCAGCCCTCTGCCCGTGCAGCCCTGTTTCTAAGGGCCCCAAGGCCAAGGGCAGCTCCAACAGAGGCGGCTCCAAGAAGTGTCAGCAGGTGTCTGCAGGGGAAGCAGTGGCCAGCCGTCAACCATAATCTACAAGGACCAGTAAGGTAGGAGTGGCCTGGGACAGGAGTAGAGCAACTACTCTACCCTAGATTCCGAGCCACTTACCAAACCCATAGTAAACAAGTTGATTACTTCCCTCTGCATCTCTCTTTCCCTCACCCTCAAATTGAATCATTATTTAATACTGTACCAATCTGGCTAGGCACAGACCCCCTTCCTCTCTATAGACCTATACAGGTCTCTCAAATTTAGCAGGTATTCTGTCCAAATTGCATTGTATGATATTTAGATTGCATTAATAGGCCTCTCTCCCACTATACAAGTCTCTCCAGTTTAGCACGGGTCTGTCCAAACTAACTGCATTGTATGATATTTAGGTTGCATTGATAGGCCTCTCTCCCACTATACAGGTCTCTAAAATGTATCAGGGGTTCTGTCTCCAAACTGCATTGTATGATATTTAGATTGCATTGATAGGCCTCTCTACAAATATACAAGTCTCTCAAATCTAGTTGGGTTTTGTATCCAGATTGCATTGTATGATATTTAGATTTCATTGATAGGCCTCTCTCCAAATATACAGGTATCACAAATGTATCAGGGGTTCTGTCTCAAAACTGCATTGTATGATATTTAGATTGCATTGATAGGCCTCTTTCCAGATATACAGGTCTCTCAAATCTAGTTGGGTTTTGTGTCCAGATTGCATTGTATGATATTCAGATTGCATTGATAGAACTCTCTCCCACTACACAGATCTCTCAGATCTAGTTGGGTTTTGTGTCCAGATTGCATTGTATGATATTTAGATTGCATTGATAGGCCTGTCTCTCAAATATAGCAGGGCTTCTAAGTCCACATTGCATTAAGTGATAGCTAGTATGCATGAATAGGCCTCTCTCCCACAACACAAGTCTATCAAATTTAGCAGGGTTTCGATCTCCAAACTGCATTGTATGATATTTAGATTGCATTGATAGGCCTCACTCCCTCTATACAGGTCTCTCAAATTTAGCAGGGCTTCTGTCTCCAAATTGCATTTTATGATATTTAGATTGCACTGATAGGCATCTCTCCCAATATACAGGTCTCTCAAATTTAGCAGGGGTTTTGTCTCCAAACTGCATTGTATGATATTTAGATTGCATTGATAGCCCTCTCTCCAAATATACAGGTCTCACAAATCTAGTTGGGTTTTCATATCCAGATTGCATTGTATGATATTCAGATTGCATTGATAGACCTCTCTTCCACTACACAGATCTCTCACATCCAGTTGGGTTTTGTGTCCAGATTGCATTGATTGATATTTAGATTGCATTGATAGGGCTCTCTCCCACTATACAGGTCTCTCCAGTTTACCAAAGGGTTCTGTCTCTAAATTGCATTGTATGATGTTTAGATTGCATTGATAGTCCTGTCTCCCACTATACAGGTCTCTCAAATCCAGTTTGGTTTGGTGTCTAGATCGCATTGTATGATGCTCAGACTGCAGTGTGAGGCCTGTCTCTCAAATCTAGCAGGACTTCTGTGGCCGGATTGCATTAATGGAGTAAGTCCTAGCTGTGCCCCTCAAACTCACTCCTCAACTAGTACATGTTCCCCCCGAACCTACATGGCTAGCTCACCGCAGTGAACCACGTTCAGGGAGACGTCCACTGTGCAGGACACCCAGATCTAGCTGCGTTTGGTATCGCGCTCCACTGCTTCAATTTACCCTCAGATCTAGCGGTGTTTGGTATCATACAGTACTGTTTCAGCTGACCCTCAAATATAGTTGTGTTTGGTCTGATACCATGTTGCTCTCCTAGGCGTGGGCCTCTCTCCCTCGGTGCAGGACTCTCGAGTCTATCTGTGCTTGGTATCGTGCTCCACTGTTTCGGCTTACCCCCAAATCTAGCTGTGTTTGGCATCAGACAGTACTGCTTCAACTGACCCTCAAATCTAGCTGTGTTTAGTCTGATACCCTGTTGCTCTCCTAGGCGTGGGCCTCTCTCCCACGGTGCAGGACCGTCAACTCTAGCTGTGCTTGGTATCGCGCTCCACTGTTTCGGCTGGCCCTCAAATCTAGGTGTGTTGGGTCCAGTACTCTGTCACCTTCTTAGGCGTAGGCCTTTCTCCCAATATACAGAGCCGCTAATACAACTGTGTTTAGTTCGGTACTCTATTAATCCCAGAAACCCATTACTACCTAGCTTAATTGAGTCCCATACCACCAGACCATTTAACGCCCATAACCCTCCCCGACAGTGCACCCTTAGGAAACACACCCTACCCACCGACAGAAACGACAGACTGAACCAGAGAACACCTTAGCGTGTCCAGAGAAGGAAAAACCAAGATTACTGCACCTGCACAACACAGCATAGAGGACCAACTACCCTACTATGGGCCTCATCACGACTTTGGCGGTAACCCTTAAATCTGGCGGTAGCGCTATTACCGCCGGATTTAAGGGTCTGCCAAAGCAGGACTTCGGCGGATTTCTCCCCAGCTCTGAGCTGGGGGGAAATCCGCCGAAAATTCGCGCTATTACCGCCGGCGGGAAATCCGCCGGCAGTAATAGCGCAAAGATTCCCCATTGAGCCCAATGGGGAATGGGGCATTCCCGAATGGGCTCAGTGGGGAATGGGGACTGACATTACCGCCGAACTCGTGATCCGGCGCTATTAGCGCCGTGGAGTTCGGCGGTAGGGCTAATACCGCCCGCGCTAATAGCGTTACCGTTACCGCCCAAGTCGTGATGAGGCCCTATGTCTGCACCTTGAACTGAAAAATGGGCTTACCCAGAAAAGGATGCTGAGAAAGAGAGCAAGATCGTGCAACAAGGGCCACGAACACACAACATCAACAGAACCCAGAAGAAGCAGCCTCATCGACAGGAAACACTCCTAACGCAGTCATAACTGGAACAAATTATGTAAGAGAAAAATCCTTATACCTCACACCTTACCTCGCGACAACCACGGAACACCGACACCTCAACACGGAAACCTCGAGACATGCAAAGAATTTCCTGAAACACCCAGAAAAAAGGCAGGAGCACTCAACAATAGAGTGGGATGACTCCAATCTCATTACCCCTTACATCACAAGAACAGAGGGGCACCATCGATTTCCACAACACCCCACACAATACGATGAAGCCCCGACAACCAACAATGCTACCTCCAACCTAACAATTGGACTCAATGAAGAAGAAGCCATCGCTGATCTTCAACCGAGCATCATCACAACAGAAGCACCACGATTGATCAGCCCTGTTATCAACCTATTGGACCGCTTCAAAGAAGAAGCAGCTGTCGCCGTTCTTCATCCTACCAACATCAATGTGGAAAAACACCACGACCGGACAACTACAAACCTGAACAATGAATAACCACAAAACAAAATCACACCCAGAGAATCCACTGTAACTTAATAAACGCAAGGTCAATGTCCAAACATTCAATCAAAATATACAACCTCCTATCAGAAGGAGGCATAGACATCCTATTTGTAACCGAAACATGGCTAGACGACAACTACAAGATCACCCTCAACAACTGCCTGCCTGAAAACTTCAAATGCATCCAAGAAAGCAGGAAATCTAAAAGAGGGGGGGACTAACGATCATCCACAAGGAGCAACTGGCCATCAAAATGGAAGATCACTAAACATCGATGAATGCAAATCCTTAATACTACGGCTATCAGTAAACCCTCAAAACAAACCTGAAATTCATACTGATATACAGATCACCAACCTACGATGCGACTTTCATAGATGCCTTCACAGAAGCAATCACCATCCTAGACATCAAGTACAATCATCTGATCATCCTCGGAGATTTCAACATCTGGTTCGACGAAGAACCACAACCACACAAAAATCCTTAACCGCCCAACTAGCAGCCATGAACCTACAACAACACTCAGCAGAGCACACACTTGATGCAATCTTTGCCAACAAGGATCTCATCACCACGGCACCCCCAATTCAAATATTCTGGAGTGACCACCTCATCATTCCATTCATAATCACAACGACTGCTCCAACAAAGAAGCAACAAGAAAAAACACTGATCATGATGAAAAGAAATTGGAGAACCATAAAAAACTCCAACCTAACCGAGCTCCTGGAACTCAGCAAACCACAAGCAACAACCATGGAAGAAGCTGACCTAAACAAAAAAGTTACCTTACTCCATACCTGGATCCTAACAACTCTAGATGACATTGTCAAAGAAAAACCCTTCACCCCATCACGTAAAAAACAACAGAAAAATGGTTCACCCCAGCGCCATGAAAAGAAAAAAACAAAAACTAGAATCTGAATGGAGGACCAACAACACCACTGCAAACAAATTGAAATTTCTGCAACTGATCCACTCATATAAAAAGGAAATACAAAAAGCGAAGAGGAAACACTATGACAACCGAATCTTCAGAGCACCAAACACCCAAAAAGAACTCTTAAAAATCTTAAACTAAATAAAAAACCCACCGGCTGCAACAAAATTCCAATTCCATCGATGAAACATTGCGATGACCTAGGAGACCAGTTCAAAACAAAATAACTTCCATCCAACGCACCATACAAAACAGACCAAGCGATCACACCTCAAACCCCATCGACACCGACGAGGAATATAAAAACAAGCTACGAAGCTTCCCAGAAATATCAGTGGAGACTTTCGTCAAACTGGTAAACCAAAGCAACAAATCAGGCTCTCCTGAAGACCCCTGCCCCCCAGACATATACGAAACAATTCTCAAACAAGGAACCCCCATGGAATACGACAAGAATCTCTTCAACCTCTCAATCTCAACAGTAAAGTACCACAGGCCTTCAAATTGGCTTACATCAACCCGCTACTCAAAGACACAACAGGAAACGTAGAGGACTTATCTAACTACAGACCCATTTCCAACATACCCTTCATAGCCAAACTACTAGTAATGTACATCTATAAAATAACCCAAGAATTCATAGACGAGCACTGCCTACTAGACCAGGCACAAGTTGGTTTCAGACCAATGGGAGGAACAGAATCAGCTCTCCTCTCAATATGGGACAACCTAAAAATTAACGCAGACTCAGACAATAGTACCGCCCTGATTCTTCTTGATCTATCTGCAGCTTTCGACACTGTCAACCACGACATCCCCATAAAGAGATTAGAAGGACTAGGAATAACAGACACCGCCCTACTATGGATCAAATCCTTCCTAACAAACAGAACCGAAACTGTATGGTTAAAACCTTTTAAGTCCGAACCTAGAGTCTCCACTTGCTGAGTACCACAAGGATCATCTTTCTCCCCGCTTCTATTCAACATCTACATGTACCTATTAATCAAACTCATTAAAAAACACGGTCTCACATGCTACAACTACGCCAACAATACTCAAATAATCTTCAACATACAAGACACCCGAGAAGAAAACACTACACTAGAGAATTGCCTTCATGATATATTCAGCTAGATGAACCTCAACCACCTCAAAATCAACCCAGGCAAAACAGAGATAATGATTGTTTCAAAAAAGGGAGGAGACATCAGCTACATCCCGTGGCCAAAAGAGCTCGGCACCACACCAGCACCATCATCAACTGTAAAAAACCTAGGGGTCCTGATGGATAACAACCTCACCCTAGAGCCACAAGTAGACACTCTACTCAATAAATGTTTCTTCCTCCTGCGAGCAGCAAAACAAATCCTACAGTTCCTGTCATTCGCCAACAAAACACTTAGCATCATCGCTCTGATCATGTCCAAAGTAGATTACTCCAATAGCCTATACCTGGGCATGCCACGAATGACTTCTAAAAAACTACAATGCATACAAAATGCGGCAGCCAGACTCCTCCTCAAGTTACACAGAAGAGAACACATCAGACCTGCGCTAAAAATACTACACTGTCTACCATTAAAACAGCAAATAAAGTTCAAGTCCATGTGCATCATGCGCAGAGCAATACACAAACAAGGCGCAGAATTCCTAAGCGATAAACTACGCCTACATCAACCAACAAGAACACTGAGATCAAACACCGACATCTGCCTGGAACCAAGACTTTATAACAGAAGAAAACTTGGAGGATCCTCATTCTCTAACCAGGCACCGAAAACCTGGAATGACCTACCTAAGAATATACGGAACACAACAAACCACCTAGCATTCAAGAAACTCCTCAAATCATGGCTCTTCACAGCGTAACTACAACAGTGATGCACTAGAATGCCCACCCCGTTAAACAACGATGGAAAAAAACACCAAGCTCGGTCACTCCCAAAATGGACATACACAGAACCCAAAGAACGGACCCCACGACAGACCATAAAATATTATGGGAAATAGCCACAAAAGGACGTCACCATAGACTGATCACATACTCAGACCGAGACGAAAGCCCTTGAACAACTCATTCACTGCCCCCCAGATGTACCATATCCAAACCCACAGCAGACACATTTAGATTGAAAGTTTGTGAGAGGAGACCACAACACCAGCTCCAGCACCAGAGGAGGAGAATAGACACCCAACCAACACTAATCAATCCATAAGCATTAGAACTCCTACAGAACTCGCTAGAATAGAACGGCGAGGAGCAAATAGAACACTTACAGAGCACGTTAGAACAGCACAGGGAGTGCCTCACACAAACCTAAAACCCTCCTAGGCATAACCCCTTCACTCACACTGATGAGATTGGGAGGATTGGTGAGCGCCACACTCGGACAGAGCTCTGAATGTTAGCATATTAAACTTCATATAACCCACTAACAAAAAACTCAGCAATTCTGCAGATGTATCTCACTCAAAAATTTCACACAACCATCTCTCGCACAGCAACCCGCACGCACTTCACAACACCGCATCAACACATACGCCACACCAACAGCACAGGAGGATTGACATTGATCCGATGCTCGCACTAAAGCTCAGCACCCGGTGTATACCGAGTTGAAGCTGCCAACAGAATACCACTCCTCTCACTATCCTACTCCCGCTTCACCTACTAACCCATCCCACCTTCTCGTTTACAGATCCGCCAGAGTGCCTGGGGACCAACTCCGTTGGTGACGGTGCACGGTACAAATACCTTTAAAATTTAACATTTAGCATGTTTCAATTTAAACATTTTGGTCATTCTTATGTTCCCATAATGCTCTTTGCTTTTATGCAAATCGCCAGGATTGGGCTCTATGAAGAGATAATCTATTGCATGACGTGTCCTGGGACCCACATCCATCCAAGGATGTGAGGGTCCCACAATACATTTTTTCCATTTCAAGCACTGGTTTTAAGGATGTGTTATCTTTCTTCGCCTCTATTGACTTCAGTCACTTAGATACCCTTTAGGATGTTACTAAGAAATGGCACTTGAAAATGACCTGTGATTTAAAAAAAAAAAGGTCATCTAAAAAAAGTGCATCCTATGTGCACTTATTAGGTGATGATGATTCTTCATAGCATTTTACATAATGCATTGAAGCCCAACGTATAATGGACTCTGCAGTACAGGTATTTTAGAGATACTATTTATGTTTAATAAGGTACTGCCTTGGCACAGGCAATGGGATTTTGCTCTCTGCTTCTCAGTAATACTCCATAACCTTTGCACAGCATGTGAGCCAAGTTACACCATTAAAAAAGGCGTTCAAGTGCACATGACTTTCAAGAATACTCTATGGATACAATTGTCTTTATGTTGCTTTTGGAAGCACCACATTCCACCAAGCACGTTTCAGTAGCCCCCTGGCTGGACATCTGAAAGGAGTCAGTCCCACTGCAGGTACTGTACATTAACTGGCATAGAGATCCCAAGCGGATCTTGTGGATTTATTGTATTACTTAACACATATTTAGAATCCCCCCAAAATATTTAGTAAGCTGCATCTGGTCATGAACTGGGTCACTACTGAAATTCCCCAAGGTCAAGTTGTGCCGTATGCCGACTCAGTCCAGTTGGCATCATCGAGTACTTGGCAAGCAAGATAATTAAAAGGTCACTCTCTATCGTGGACCAACGATGTTTGAACAGAGTGGATGGATTATTATCCCTTGAAAGTGGGAGTGGAGCTGCCCGTCTATAAAACCCCTATTTTATCAGCTAAATTAGGCCACCTTCCCCTTTCAACTGGGGAAAGAACAAACAAGAAATGGGGAGTCATTGTGTTACATTACAAAGTTGTTTGCGAGGGGATAGGCATAGAATTGTTCTGATAAACAGTATCAAAAGAAAGGACATGTTTTCAAGCAGAACTTGCGTGCTTACCAGTGCTCTTAAACCCGCATGTTTCTGCCATCATCATTTAGCATTCTTCAGGAGTCTAACCCAAACTTTGCATCTTCCCTGTATTCTTTCAAATGTTCTGCCAAAGAGCTTTTCTTTTTCAAAGCTGTAAGACAAAAAGAGTTAGCCTAGAGCTAGCATATGCAACATTCCTGCTCTTCACAAAAATACCAAGGAAGCTGAGAGGAGCGCTGGGGGTTTCCATATCTTGGAAGCTCTCTCTTTGAACCAAAATGTGCATTCTTCCCGTTACCCCTAGTGCTATAATATACGTAAAAACACTTCCCTCATCTGTCCTCCCGATCTCTGTAGCAGATGGTGTACAATGTATCTATAAATCTATATGAACAAAAGAGAGACAGAGAAAGAGAAAGAGAGAGAGAGAGAAGAGTTGACAGAGGCTAAGTGAAATGGGTGTTGTCTGCAGAATCCAGTTGTAGGGGTGTATGAGGAGAGGAAGAGGCCTTGCGTTAACTTGTCATGAGTTGTCACGCCCTGCTGTGCCATGTTGTATCTTCCCATAAGTGGCATCTTACTTGTCTGAGCCCCTAACCTTTTCAATATTCTAGATCAGCTCGCCCCTCACAGACAGCAGGTGACATCAGCAGATACCACCTCCCGTGCTCACACTAACAAGTGTGTGACCGACAGCACTTCCACAACCTTCTTCCCTTCCTCTTTCTTAAAGCAGAATTCATTAGTAGGAAACCAAGCCGAATTTCTGCACCTGGAGCTCCCTTATGGACAGACACACTCCAAGGGCCCTCTCCATAACTCACCTAGAAATGTTTCAGCACACTAAGCCTGGCTCCTTTCGATAAGCAGACATCAACATGACTGCTAAGCAATCTGCACTACCACTTATTTTCTAACCAAACCCAATACCTTTTCTGGTCAGGTCCTAAAGCATTATGAAATCATGACAATGGCATAAGTACTCTATAAAACTCAATAATGAGCATATGGACTTTCGGGATGCAGAATAATTCAGACACCAAATAATCGAACCAACTCAGGAAGATGGCAAAGTTGCTGTTTTATTCACAATTATCTAAAACAGCTACTTACAACAGACATCAATGGACGCTTGAGCTCTCTGTGCATTTCTTATAAAAACGTCCTTGTATGCAAAAAAAAGTCAGCTGTGTTGTCATAATAGGTGGCAAATAAGAAAAACCTATGAGGGATTGTGATACATTCAAGGGGAACAGCTAAGCATACTTTCTATAAGGGCTGGGATTGTGATTGGCTGTCCACTGTCAGGTGGACAATTTATGCCTACCTCTAAAACATATTGGGCCTCATTACGACTTTGGAGGTAGCTATGCCCTTAATAAGGGCATGGCTGCCTCCAAAACCTTGTCTGGGTCCGGGTTCCCTCAATGGGGAATTACCGGGCCATTCCGAGTTTGGAGGGCCTGGTAATTCCTCCCTCAGGGAACATGGGCCCGGACCTTCCCCATTCCCATTTGAGCCCCCACAGGGCTCAATGGGAATGGGCGCAGGAGCTAACAACTGGCCGATTACGACCGGCCCGTTGTTAGCTCCCTGGTCCCCTGTCGGGACCCGTTAAGGACGTCTGGTAAAACCAGACGTCCACATCGTGTCCCGCAAGGGAACCTCGTAATATTGCGGAATGGG
Organism: Ambystoma mexicanum; assembly: GCF_040938575.1. Classification (NCBI taxonomy): domain Eukaryota; kingdom Metazoa; phylum Chordata; class Amphibia; order Caudata; family Ambystomatidae; genus Ambystoma; species Ambystoma mexicanum. The sequence goes on along the minus strand of NC_090921.1, from coordinate 623,132,987 downwards.
TTTAACGGGTCCGCCACCATTAGCGGCACCCATTAACCCATTCCGCAATACTTGTAATGAGGCCCATAATCTTCAACACTATTAAGTACACAATATATCGTTGGCTCTCAAACTATAAGGCCCTTTGTTATATGGCCCTCTATATTTGATTGGCACGGTAGTGCCATGTCTGGAACATTCAGTTCACTCAGCAGCACGTAAACTCAGACCTAGGTGCCAGGAGGTGGACTTGACTTTACCTCCCCACTCAATTAGCCCGACATCTCTCATCACCCATCCCTTCTGCCATGCAGATTGTCTTTGAACTTGGCCTTGCAAAGTATTCTTGTCCCTGGGAATATATGGGAGTGGGAGCACTCACTATCATTGTTCTAGGACACCACGCTCAACTCTATTTCCATCCTTGCCTCACGTGACAGGAGACCACGATTTGGTCCATTTTGCAGCATTTAAATGTCTTAAATGAATACAACTTGACACACTTGGTGTTCTCTCTTGCCACCTTAACAAGAGATGATTCAGCTTCTCCTTTTCACTTCCTTGAAGAATATATAACCAACCTTGGCTGCTTCAGCTTTGACACCAGGCCAAACATCCTCACCATTTGTTTTCACGATCTCAGCTTATTCTTGCTGCAACACAGTTCTCGCTTTTTCTCTCCATGGGTCCTGGCATACTAAATTCATGACACCGATGTCCAGTTTCTATACAATGGTGGCTTCACCTGCAGTCTATTCACTACATATAGCCAGCTTCTAAGATTACTTAATCTACTTCCATTTCAGCAACTGTACAATCATCGAATGATTGCATTTTCTGCAGTGCTTCGCACACGTGCAATCTTCTTTTCACATTTGAAAATTTACTCTATTCTTAACTTCGTCATCAGTTTCTGTAAGCTCCATGCATTCTCTTCAGCCAGAATTCTCACTGTGTCATGCTCGTCTCATGTGACATCACTGGTTTCTCTTTCACTCTTTTTCATATTCCTTCAGGGAGTTCCTCCCTCAGATTGTCTTCTCGTTGGGAATACATTTGATAGGGTTTTCTTAGAGAATACCTTCTTTCGAATACTTGCTGCAGAATTGGCACAACTGCTGGTGTTAAGCATGGCACAATCTCAGACTTCCAACATAAAGGAGGTAGGGGTTGGGATTTCATGCAGAGAGATGTAACTGCTCCTCTACACTAACATAACACAAATTAACATAACATAACATAACATACTCAGGCAATTACGGGAATTGATACTTAAATCCCAGTTTCTCACATCACTGAGGGGTGACGCCATTAAAAGGATAGTAACTCACAACCTTATCATGTGTAGCAGCACCATTACCATGTATTATCACACATTTCCCTTTATACTCACACCATTGCCTGTTCATGCCATAAAAACATGAACTCACACCACTTGCAAGGCATTGGGATGATATGCACAGGTTTTTGCAGCCACAGAAGTAGCACAACATGTCTGTCTCTTCTCCCATACAGCCAGGTAATAACCTTTCTAGCCCTGCTGTCTCTGCAGAGAAGTGTGAAGCAACCTGGGGCAGCAGAGAACAGGCATGCTGTACTCCTCTCCTCTGAACTGCACAGTGGAGAAGCAGGTCACAGGGAACGAGTGATACTTTCCTGCACTCCCCCAAACCGTACCAGTGGAGTAGGGGAGATGAGCAGGGTTGGAGGCATTCAGGGACGTGGCAGGGAAAGTTGTGACTCCATTCAAACTCTCTCTGCGCCTAGAAGGACTGGGGTTTGGCTTACCAGATAGACTCTGCTATCGAGAAGCGGGAAATCCATGAGGTAGCCACATAAAAGGCTGGAACATGGACTTCCGTCCTTGATATTTCACCAGATGCATTTTAGTTTCATTTGACTTTGAATACGAGTGAGGCAGTCATTGATTTGGTGATGGTTCTGTCAGGACAAAAAGGACAAAAGATGAAAGGAGTACCATGAGATGGGTGTAAAATGTGAGGGAAGTGTATTACATGAATATTAACCACTTAAGTAGTATGGACACTCTGATAACTAAATGCAAATAACATAATAATGGGAAATATATTGAATGCTTTTAATTGTGAACACATTAACAAATGATTTGCTGAGCTGTAGAGGCTAAGTGCTAAGAAATAAAACGCATGTTCTAAAATACTGTAAAAATCAGTGTGGCATGTTACTAAAGCCCACAATCCTGGAGATGGCTTAGCCAGGGAATGGTTACATTGTAATAAGATGGCAAATGTAAAATTAAAGGTGAAGGGGGAAACGCCAGGAATCTCAATGGGTGAGCTGTAAACAGAAGCGGTGTTGCTGGAGATGACAAGGAAAAGATTGGTTACAGTATCGTTCTGCAAAAAGGGGGAATCAGAAATACAATTAGATAGAAATGTTCTAACAAGGGTTCTTTTGATCAGAAGTAATAATCCATCAGATAACATTATGTATTTAGGACATTTGGAGTAGATGAACACAGGCATTCTCATTGGATGAGCACATAGATTCTTATGGAATGTGTGGCAGAAGGAGTGGATATAAAAAGTGACTGCATGTTTCCCTAAAAAAGAAGAAAACGAGAAGGAAGAGGGCAAAGATGAAGAGAGAAGGACCTTTGGCTGTTTGATTCTGGGGCATGTTTCTGATGGCATTAAAAACTGGAGGCGCACGTCTTCCTGAGCACAAAGAAGGGCCTGCATTTGAATTTGGAGAAATACGAGCTGTATTTCAGCTCTGGACATTTTACAAATAAAATGCCAGCTGAAATCAGCCAAAGAGTGGCCTTACAAAGACTGCAGACTCCCACCAAACCGCGAAGCAGAGGGGTGGACCTATCAAGCTAAGGTTTGCTGGTGTATCTCGCTGCCATGTGGACATCAACACTATCTGTATTTCAGCTTAAATAGACCAAGCAAAGTGAGGACATCACATTTTATAAGTATTTAATTCTGTGCATGGTCTGAACATAAATTAGTAATATGTTTTCATTAAAAGTAGTTTCAGGGGTATTTGGCATGATGCTCCAAGCCACACATGTGAAGTGTCCTACCTCTATGCTAGAACACAAGTATCCTATTCACGCACTGATAATGTTGCCTTTGAAATGCAACTTGTTTATAATTCGATTACAGCAAGAATGAAGAGGTTAAGGGGCCTGCAGGAGAGTACACGTGAGAGGCAGCATTTCAAGCTATATCCATCATATAAATGCAGGAAATAGATCATATGAAAAAGGTCCACATAATCCAAAATAGACACACTTAGATAAGCTTCTTCCCAGAATGCAAACATGCTTAAGCATGGATACAGGAGACCAATTGGAAGCAAGGATAAAGCTACACATACCATACCACAGATAGTAGATGAAGATAAGAAGCTACTAGTAAAGTGTCCTTTTCCAGACAGACTGAGCTTAGAAGAGGGGCATGGTTTACAAGTGGTGTTGCCATTAGAGAACATGTGTTGCATGATATGTTAATGCTCACTAATGTTATAGCGGAAGCAATCACATACCTGTGAAATAAATCACTCTGAAGGGTGGCAATTTTGAAAAGTTTAGGGACTGGACATTTTGAAAGATTAGGCAATACAAGATTAAATGAGATGCCCAGGATCACACATCAGTTAAGCGGTGCAGCTGGGATTTGTTCTGACTCTTTTTACCATGAACTAAAACAATCCAATTTTATAGACCTGATTTTGAAAGTGCACAAATCACTTAACATAACATGGCCTTTTGGGAATGATTCTAGCATCAGTGTCTCCAACCTCAAGGGAAGTATGAAAGTAGCAGCATACACATTGATGTATTTTGTATTTTAAAGGTTTAAATAAGCCACACACATGGGCTTGTAAAATATTTATAAATGAGCAGAACAATCCTTGAATTGTACAAAAAAAGGAAACTGTTTCTTTTGTGTCAAATGAGCATACCTTAACATATGCATGCCAGATGCATGCAATATCAGGTTCACTCGCTTCTTTCTAGATCCTCTTTCACTCAAATGGCCAAGATAAAAATCAAGATCAGATAATGCGCTAAACAATGCCACCAGAATGTGAGAAGGCCAACCTTTCCACACAATACAGCACAGTAATGTCAGTGATATAAGATGATTTGGCCAAGATCACTGTATAGTCTGCCGGCAAAGCCAGGATAATGCATCAACGCTTTGATTCCACAGTCTTGAATATGGATACCGAATCACCTCTGGGGTGAACACTTTATGCTCATCATTGGAGGTGACTGCATATGTTTTACATGTACGCATCTGAACAAACCATTTTCTAGAGCTTCTCCATACTGATGGTATGTTTGCTTTTATTATAGAAACCGCTATCTGGTTCATGTAAATTGCTGATAATAGCACCTGTTGTGCTACAAAACAAAGTAACTATACTTGCATGTTCATCATCTTGAGAATAGGAAAGGGTGAGTCGACCTTGCTGTAATTTGATATTGTAATATTGCATGTGAACACAGATCTCTGCAAATAGTGTTTATCACACTGAGCTATTGTGGCAATAAAATATATCAACATGCATTTCAACTTTGGCTATTGCACATAATCAATATAATTCTGCAGAAAGGTGAGAATGCTACACGAGTTGTGCCGTAGTGCATGCAAAAGCTTTGTATACCACAGTGTTTACAGAATACATTACAGGATGAATTGATCAGAGCAGAATGTACTTATCAACAACAAAAAGGCAATAGCTTTAGAGCCTCAGCAACATGACATCAAATATCCTGACGTGTGCTATTTAAGTTTGTTAAACAATGGAATAGACTTCTTTAAATCAGGTAGCCTTGCGTGGCCCCCTCCAACATTGGGGCCTGGGGCAAGTGCCCCATTTGCCCTGCCATAAAGACGTCTCTGCTTCTAGTTCCCCCTTTTTGTGCACCCAGACTCCTGAACACTCCCTGTCTTTCCATTCTACCTTCTTGGCCCCATTATTTTTGGATTCCCTCTGAGTTGCAGTCCTGCTTTTTTCCACTCTTAGCTTGACCTGCCAGGTTCTTTTCCCTTCCTGGCCTGACCCTCTTGCCTGCCTTCCTTCACTCTGTTCCATTCCACCTGACTGCCGTGGCCTTCCATCTTGCCAGCATCTGCTGTCACTGCCTGTCCTCGCAGTAATCCAGATCCCTGATTCAGCGCTTGTCGTTGTCCTGTTTCACATTAATCCAGGGAAGCTGGTCCAAGGTGCAGGGAGCGGGTCTCCGGTTGACCTTCTATGTATACTCAATGGGACTGTTCTGAGGTCAGCTCCTTCTCCACGTCGCAGCCATTCTGGAATCCCAAAGCCACAAAGCGTTTAGCTGCATAGCCCACAGCGAACAGTCCCTCAACAGCGTCGAGATACCGTGCTTCACAAGGGCTCACCATTCGAGCACTGCTTACCAGCTAACCTATTGGGGAGATTTCCTTTTTTCTGGGAAAGCCTTCCAACAGAGATCAAAAAGAGTTTCCCTGGTCTGGACCCAGATGTTTTTTTTTGAGTGAAACCCAGTGCCAGACGTGCTGATACACAAAAGGCCCTGGCAGCCTGCTAGCAACCAAGGCAACAATAAAATGGTAGAAAACGGGTTTGGCCTATTTGATTGTGGATTCCCAGAGACCACCATGTACAAAACTAGACATAACTTAATTTTAGATTGTAATTATGCCACCAGACCCTGGAAGCACACAGTTGTAGAATTTAGCTCAAGTTTGCCCATTGTAAAATGCAATTCTTGGCTGTTGGAACTTTGTGTTCCATCAAGCTGTTTCCATGAACGTGCATGCCACTGTGTAACTGCCATGTTTCCAAATGACAAGGCAGTGGCTAGGGGGTGTCAGTAGACTCAGCAGAGTTGCATGTTTGCACTAAACGTTTCAGCACGAAGCATTTTTAAAAGTAAGGTCTTAAAAGCAGATAACACTTAATAGAATCATTTTTATTATAAAGCAAAATCAAATCAAACAAGCTCATAACTTTCCACTCTCCTAGTTGGCATTATGTCATACAGTGACATAGGTGGGCAGAGCCTTTTTACTAGAATATCTTCGGTATTTTCATAACGAGGGCATCATTCGAAAGTGGAATAATGATAACTTTCCTCACTCTCTGTGACGCTAAGGTAGTAGCCATACCCTTAAAAAAGAAATACTCATCATTGTTTATTTTAGGCCATTGTTTTTTATGTGAGTTTAGGATCAATTGATCACAGTGCATGATCGGGTTCTGTCTTCTGAAGACTCATTTGGGGACTTAAGAAAATCCAAAGACCTCAGCTATGGCCCGTACACTTTAATATAATGGGTCAAAACTCTTTGGCCAATGAGCAACTCGTTTGAGATTCCAGAAATTAATTCTAATCAGCAGAGAGTGGAGTGAACATGTCTGCCAGTTGTTTAAGTGCATACCAGAGCCATTGCCAACAGTGATTTTAGCTTTCCATTCAAATTGCGAGATGGGTGTTGGCTGCAATTCCAAATAACCCATTTATGTCATGTAATCTCAAGTTTGCCGGCATTAATTAACAGACGTACTATTAGCAAAAATGCAAATCGGTTCTCCAAAGAGAAAACAGCAGACACCCCACAAAGGCTCCTTCTCTAGCACCTGAATTTGCGTGCCTGAAAGGAGACATTTGTTGAAATGATAGATGAAATCAAAAGCAAAATCAAGATTCAAAGGACAGAGCTGAACACATGGCAGCAGTCAGTCTTGATCTGAGAAGGCCTTTGACTGGGTGAACTGGCACTATTATAACAGTTCCTACCACATTTTGACCCCATAGTCCGTCGAGTGTAAAATTATATATTTATTGCAGAGCATGGGCAAAGCTGTTGGCCAGTGGACACATATCCAGGGAGTTCTGCTGGGAGGGCGTAGCAGTCTCGGCTGCCCCATTTACCCTACCCTATTTATTCTGGTTTTAGAACTCTTGCACCAAAGTATTTGAAGGACCAACATATCAGATAGTTTTAACAGTGAAGGAACAGGAGTATAAACGACTACAGTGTGCACGGGATATCCTCTTTTTTCTTGATCCTCCCCTTGAAGCGCCAGTGGTTGTCCCATAGCAAACCCAGGATATTAATGATGTCTCTGGACATATGCATAAAATGGCAAGAACTGAAGTGATGCACATCTCACTAATTTATTAATAATGTGTTACAGTTTATATTTAAACTTTACACATACTGATAAATATACAAATTCATCATATTGCATATTACATATTAAAAGAGAATATAAAAAGAAAAGAAAAAGAAAATATTATTAAACTCAAACATAATTTGGACTTTTTACACTTACAATTTTTCAAATCATTCAAACTTAGTAGCAATTGCATATGATTCGAGTAATAAGACACGTATAGCAGTGACCGTAGGCCACTTCCATAGTCATAATCATCAGCCTGCTGTTTAACTAATTCATATAGATATCTTCAAGGTTCTTTCAATTTCTGACCATACTCTAAAGGTGGCAATCTGCAGCTGAATACTCTGAGTGTTCATGAGGCGTTGCCAGAAGGCAGGATCCCTGATGTACTCCGCATCATGTACAAAATTGCTAAAATTTACTAAATAAGAGTCCATCATATTTACACATCTAGAGAGAACATGCTGAGCAGTTTCTTGACATCCTTTATTCTTACAAAGTCTGCAGTATCTTTCTGCAGAGATTAAACCATTATATTTGCTTTTGTTGGTTCGCAGCGGTAGATTATCAACCCTCAAAAGGAGTAGGAATCGTCTAAGCCTACTAGAGGGGCAAAGAGATAAGTATGGCTGCATTTGTTTAAATGTATAAAGCATATAATGAATAAATTTATATTTTTGAAGCTTCTCAAGATGTGCATAATTTTCTAACCAATCCCAGAGATCGATTTTTTTAGATAATGCTTTTTTTTGAGGATCGTTGAGTTTCTCTTCGCTCATGGTCCAACATATTGTCCTCAGAAGGTCTTCAGTCTCCTTTTTCATATGGCATTTGGTGGATTCCTTTATGCTTTCCATACTGAATTCTTTTAATAGCCGAGACTCGGGTTGATTGGACATCCTTAGATACAGTTCTGCTCTCCTTTTCAGGACGATAGATCCCAGTGAGGAAACCCCAACTTCCAATCTTAGCAATGCCATTGGAATAGATTGAGGGAGACCTAGTATTCTCCTCCAGAACTTCCCCTCAATCACTTGGAGCCAGCTTAAGTTCATCTGTAATAGCGCTTCCAGGCCATAGACCACCATTGGGGTTAATACCTGGGTATAGATTTGACGGATACCATAAAGTGACATACCGCAATTCTGCCTTGCAAATTGGCTGATCAGCGACGTCACTTGAGCTGCCCGATGTTTTCTTGTTTGAATGCAGCTATTGTATCCCAACTTGGCGTCTATTTCGACCCCCAGATATTTATATTGTTGGGTATATTTAATTTCTATATCATGCAGAATTAATCTGGGTCGTGCTATCTTCTTATTTGAGAAGACCATCACCTGAGTTTTCTCCTGGTTGATGATTAGATTGTTATTTAATGCATATTCCCAGAGTTTCAGTGCGGACCTCCGTAAGCCACTAAATGTGTGATCCATAATAATCAGATCATCGGCATATGCTAGTACCGCGCAATGAGTAGAGCCGATAGCAGGAGGACAATTTTGTTCGCTTAAAATAACCCCTGGTAAATCATATGTAAACAAATTGTACAAGAATGGGGCCGTCACACAACCCTGCTTAACACCTCGATTTTGTGGGATCTTCGCTGTAAAAACCCCCTGACTACTAAGTCTACAGGCCACTGTGTTATCCTCGTGTAGTAATTTTAAATAGTACAAGAGGCTCTCGGGGCAGCCTAATAATTCAAGTTTTGCCCACAGTTTCTCACGCCGGACCGAGTCAAAAGCTGCTTTAAAATCTACAAACATAGCATATAAAGGTGGATTTCCTTTCCTCATTGCTTTTGTGCGCAGGGTGTCCAAGATAATAATGTTGTGGGTTGTTGAATATCCTCTCCGGAAACCACTTTGAAATGTATTGAATATTTCAGTTTTGGACACCCATTCTTCTAATTTTTCCAATAGAAGGGCTGCAAAAAGTTTTCCAGTGCAGTCTAACATTGAAAGTAGTCTGTAATTACAGGGATCCTTCTTGACTCCCTTCTTATAAACTGGAATTAAATAAGCATGCTGCCATGATTTAGGAATCCTCCCAACTGCTAGCACTTTACCAAATAGTATACTTACAAATTTGGCCCAGAATTCCGGCTGGCTCCTCAACACGGCATTTGAGAGACCATTGGGCCCAGGCGCCCTAGATGATTTAAGCTTTTTAATTTTACAAATTAAATGATCATTTGTTAAGTTGAATGGGACGGATCTTGGTGTCATCTTTTCTACCGGCTTACCTACTTCTTCATCGGGGATATTTCGGCATATAAGGAAATCTGACCATTCACTTGCACTTATCGGATTGATCATATCCCTACAACCACTACCCCTTGCTTGGCTCAATAATGACCATATGCTTCTCGTGTTTTTGGAGCATATGATTTGAACCATTGACTGCCATTGTTTAAGTTTTTGCTCATTTCTTTTGGCTTTAATCCACCCTCTATATTTATTTTTTAGGGTCCTGCATACTCCATGGTAGCCTCCAAAGGTTGCACTAGTATATTTCGCCTGCCGAATTTCAGCTCTCAACTTGCGCTTAGCATCTCTTATACTTTTATCGTATGTTACTGATATTCTATCCTCTGTCGCTATCTGATTTACTGCCGATGTCGCATGAACAGCGGAAAAAGTGGCGGCCCATTGTTCCAACTCATTTAAGGACATGCTTTGGAGCTGGGACAATATGTTATCGTCCATAGTTTGTATGGAGTGTACAGCTGCGTTGATGTTTTTATCCGACCAGCGTATTCGTGTACCCGCGTAATTAGATGACATATCCCCCAGGGGTTTAATATATGTAGCTGTCACACCTATATTACACTTTAGCATGAGTGTGGAGTGATCACTCCATTCATTTGTGGTGATCTTTAAATCTCTTACGTTCAGAGCCATCTGAGGGCTCACAAATATATAATCCAGGGTACTTTTTGCATTCCTACTATGCCAGGTGTAATTTCCAGGATTGTCACTGATGGTTCTGCCATTTATCATCTCCATTTCCCATTCCTTAAAAAATGACTGCCAGGAAATACCAATTGAATCTTCAATTTTATGCTTCAAATTATTTGTTGAGTTCAGCAGAGGATTATTCGTGGGGACAGTTGTACCTGGCATATGACAATTAAAGTCCCCGACAATAATTACCGATTTATTAGCTGGATCGAGCACCCATGCTGCTAGTAATTCATGGATTGCTTCTTGAAGGGGTTCAGTTCCATTTCCATTAGGTGGGCTATATAGATTAATGATAAGTATGTTTTCTTTGCCTACATCACTTATACTCTCCATTTCCACTGCCATCACTTTATCGCTGGATAATGTCTTCAGCTGTCTAGAAGTAACAGTGTTTCTAATGCCTATAATCAACCCTCCATAAGGTCTTCCTCTCTTTCCCTTCATCGCCGGAGATTGGTAAATTGAATAGCCATTAAGGATAATAGGTGTCCTCAGCCAAGTCTCTTGCAAGCATATACAAATGTTTTCAGTCAAGAGCTGGAGCGAACCTACCGTGGCAAATAAATGCTTAAAACCTCTGCAGTTCCATGATACAAGTGTGGAAGTTCAATTTGAGTTTACTACCTTTGGTAGTGCTGATACTAGCCATGTTAACACATTTTGGACATCAGCTATCGCTACCTGGTCACTTTTCAATTTTGGCAGACTTTCGGAGGATTCTTTTACCACTAAAGGCGTTTTACGTGGCCAGTTTGGATCCTCCTGGTCAGGATCGGTATCAACTTCGATGTCGACATCTCGAAGACTTTCTTTGTAATTGCGCATCAGTTGGGCAGAAGAAATAAATTTACAGTGGATGGCAGAGACATTGGAATTAGGCACTTGCAGCGGCTCAACGAATTCAAAATCATCTGATCTTAATACTCGAAGTTGTGGAACAGCATGTAGTCTAGTCATTAACTCAGTTCTAGCAAGCCAGCAGTTTTCATTTTGTTGGTACAGGTTTTTAATGAGGCATATCCTGTTCTCTTTGGGGGGAACCTCCTTATTCTTAGGGTTGGCCATAGTTTTCATATTGCTTTGATCGCCCTCAGCTGATGTGTTACCTTCGCCATCCATTACATAAATTTCCTCTGGCTGTTCAATGTCAGCTGTATTGACAGGTGTAGGGGTAGTGCCCCTTTCAATATCATGGTCCCCTTCATCCTCTGACAATGCCCAGCTTGTTAAATAGCCAGCTTGCTTCTTTGTACGTTTGCCCCCTCCTGTAATTGGTTTCTTCGGTTTTTTCTTATTATTCCCTAATGTCTCGATCTCCAATACCGGGGGTATCACTTCGCCAGCCTTCTTCCTCTTTGCCGCTCTTTTAGCCAATCTCCGCTGTTTACGAGAGAGAAATACTTCAAATGTGTTAGCTATGCTAGGAGACCTTTCTAGGTTGTCCACTATCTCGGGTACTGTTGGAATAGGGCCCGGGTTCTTCTCTGGAGAGCTGATAATAGTTATTTCTGCAGCAGGATTTTGCGTATGTAGACTTAGTGTGGTTTCTAATATGCGGCCACATAATTTTAGTAAAATCTTGAGTGCAAATTGTACAGATGCAACCGATGATTGCAGTTCAGCCAGTTCTATAGGGCTGGATGATATGGTACAGCTTGCATCCTCCTTTCGGGGTTCTAGCTCGGAGTCATTGAGGATTTCTAAATTAGGTGTTGTAGATAATCTCACAAGACCAGCATTCGGTGGTAAAATAGTTCCATCAATTTGATCTCTCGGAGCCGGTTGTAATGTTTTGATCGCTGCAGGTGTCATTGATCTTTGCATTGAGAGACATAACTCCAATAGGGAGTTGTTATCGATATCTCCAAAGCTCTCTTGATCCTGCAGGTCCGTCTTATTTGCCTCACCCTCGTCCATGGTGGTGGAGTTATTTTCGGGATGCAGGTTCACAGGGAAAAAGTCAGTTATTGCACCTTTGGTAACAGGTGCTAACTTTGTTGGCTTCTCATTGTCCATCGTTCTTTCGCCTTTCGTTGGACTATTCCCAGTTTTCCGCTGTCGCAGATTATAGGGTGCTTGAAGCTTCTTACGTGGAGGCATATAGTTAATTTATTTTTTAAACGTTTATTGGTGTATATTACTGGGCTGTCTGGATTTAATCCGCACTAAGTGATTATAGATTCAGCAGTGCAATATTAGCTTCAGGGTCACAATAGGTGCACTTAGAATAAAAAAAAAAAAAAATATATAGCTTGTGATGTGCTGCTGTAGGTCCAGAACTTTAAAATAGGGTCCTAAGTAATAATTTTACCGCCTCCCTTAAAGTCGGATTCCTATGGCGGTGCCTTTTTTACTCGCCTCCAAAACAAACTTCCAGCAGGCTCAAAGCGCTCCGGGCGCCACACACACTCTGGCCCCGATTCCAGCTGTCTATTGCTGCTGAGGGGTGATACGTAATAAATCAACCCCCCGCAACATAACAGCTCACTTACTTTTTTTTTAAAACAAGCCTCCGACCAAACCACAGAGACTCCAAGTACCGGACTTGCAGACCGATCCGCGGCAAGCCTCCAGCTGATCCGCAAGGGATCCAAATGCCGCGGTTCAGTTGTCCAAGTCTGCAAGTGCCTGTCAACAACGGGGCCAGCCCTCAGATGAGCCTCCACCCGAGCCAGAAGCAATCCAGAATCGTCCGGACGCCCGCTCAAACGCCCACACGCGTCAGGCCAGCCCGCCTGCAATTCACGGCCCACTCTCAGCTTGCAGCTCGCGGCCCCTCTCACTCCGTCGCAGCCGCAGAACCGCAGAAGCGTCCAAAGCCTCGAGCGACGCAAATCTGAGAACCGGAAGTCAAGCCGCACCTCTCCAAAGCACGTACGTACGTACGAATTGCACTGAGGCCGCTTCCGACCTTCCAGCCTATTAATACAATTGTGTCTGGGGGTCGAAATAGACGCCAAGTTGGGATACAATAGCTGCATTCAAACAAGAAAACATCGGGCAGCTCAAGTGACGTCGCTGATCAGCCAATTTGCAAGGCAGAATTGCGGTATGTCACTTTATGGTATCCGTCAAATCTATACCCAGGTATTAACCCCAATGGTGGTCTATGGCCTGGAAGCGCTATTACAGATGAACTTAAGCTGGCTCCAAGTGATTGAGGGGAAGTTCTGGAGGAGAATACTAGGTCTCCCTCAATCTATTCCAATGGCATTGCTAAGATTGGAAGTTGGGGTTTCCTCACTGGGATCTATCGTCCTGAAAAGGAGAGCAGAACTGTATCTAAGGATGTCCAATCAACCCGAGTCTCGGCTATTAAAAGAATTCAGTATGGAAAGCATAAAGGAATCCACCAAATGCCATATGAAAAAGGAGACTGAAGACCTTCTGAGGACAATATGTTGGACCATGAGCGAAGAGAAACTCAACGATCCTCAAAAAAAAGCATTATCTAAAAAAATCGATCTCTGGGATTGGTTAGAAAATTATGCACATCTTGAGAAGCTTCAAAAATATAAATTTATTCATTATATGCTTTATACATTTAAACAAATGCAGCCATACTTATCTCTTTGCCCCTCTAGTAGGCTTAGACGATTCCTACTCCTTTTGAGGGTTGATAATCTACCGCTGCGAACCAACAAAAGCAAATATAATGGTTTAATCTCTGCAGAAAGATACTGCAGACTTTGTAAGAATAAAGGATGTCAAGAAACTGCTCAGCATGTTCTCTCTAGATGTGTAAATATGATGGACTCTTATTTAGTAAATTTTAGCAATTTTGTACATGATGCGGAGTACATCAGGGATCCTGCCTTCTGGCAACGCCTCATGAACACTCAGAGTATTCAGCTGCAGATTGCCACCTTTAGAGTATGGTCAGAAATTGAAAGAACCTTGAAGATATCTATATGAATTAGTTAAACAGCAGGCTGATGATTATGACTATGGAAGTGGCCTACGGTCACTGCTATACGTGTCTTATTACTCGAATCATATGCAATTGCTACTAAGTTTGAATGATTTGAAAAATTGTAAGTGTAAAAAGTCCAAATTATGTTTGAGTTTAACATCTCACTAAGGTTACACAGGTGATGTGAGCAGGTGGGATGTCGGATGAATGGGTGTACATGTAGTACTCACTATAGAGAAGTCATGAGTAGCAGTATGAAGATGGTTACCGATAAGGCTATGGGGGATTTTAAACACTGGGCTGCATTAAACCTAAACCTCTGCGGCAAGACACATACACTGAAAATTGATGATGTGTCAAAGTATCTTTAGTGAGTCATCTTTTACATGCTCTAAAGTGATCAAAGGGTGTTTTACAACTATGTGAACAAATTCTTGTGGGTTGCGGGCAAAAAGGACACTATACCCATGCAGGACCTTATATGCTGACATGTGTGATGGTGGCTTCTAGTTCCATAACTTTTACTCCTCAACGCTGCCATCTTACCTTTATAAATTATCTGATATAATCCAAGGAGAAAAGAGGCATATTTGGGTGGATGTTGAGAAATGTATTTTCCATCCTCATGATCTAGAGCAGAGTTCTGCAACCTGCAGCTCTTTAGATGTTTTGGACTGTGACTCCCATGGATCTCACTATTCACCACGCCAAAGAGGGCTGAAGGAATTTATAGTACAAAATATCTGGAGAGCAAAAGGTTGCATACCCCTGATCTAGTCAATTTTCTCCAAAATGTGCTTCTTAATGAGCCGCACAGAAAGAATGCCATGGTGGAATCTGTTAGGGCCTACAGAGATGTGCAGCAAGGGCTTAGACAGGTGGGCTTGTTGTGATAAATGCTTTTTGAGGAACCAGGAATGAAAGAGAGACACAGAGGACTCATGATGATTGGTATACACATTTATTAAATAAAAAAAGGTTTGGTAAATGCCTCACTGTCCCTAATCTAGTAGGTCTTTCCCTACCTCAACCAAAAACACAAAGGGACTGGCCTGTGTAAAGATGTCCAAAGCAAAAATGTCCGGTATCCGAAATCCTATACTAGCCCTCATTCTAAAAGTAACTCTAAGGTGTTCACAGTATTTTCTTCGGCTTGAAAAGTGGACAAATGTTCAAGGACAACGAATAGATATACATCCAACAAAGGTTCCAAATGGATAATGTTCACAGTTCCAGGGAATGGCTCGCTGCCCCAGGTTTCTCTCCATCAAAACAAAAGTTCAAAAGAATAACCAAGTTCTTTGTAGCCAAAGAGGATAACCCCCTTCTTTTGGTGTTGCAATTCACTCCAGGGGAAATGGCTCCTGTAAGGATATATATGGGGTTTTATTGCCAGCATGCAACATGTGGCATGGAAATGCAGCCAGGCCCAATTTTTCAAATGGCAGCCATTATTTCAGAATATTTAGTTAAAAAAAACAACAATAAAAAAACCTTAAACATAACTGATTTACCTTCTACTAACTCCATTACTAATATACTAATTTCAACCCATAACATTATAATGCAGTTTTTGGTGCACAATGAAATGCATTCAATGTTTTACGTGCACAGTTTGAAATTCATTTTTCCATGAAGAGATGCACACTCAGTTTATGCGAGCGTTTATTTTTCTCTTCTCTTGTGGAGAGCAGAAATATACACCAGCAGGAAAGGAAAACAGAAACAGTTGCATTGCAACTGAAATCTTCATTGTCTTGAAAATTGAAGGCTGGTACAGGGCACATTCTTGTTGTTCTGATTGGTAGGGGTTGTAGGTGGATAATCCACGTCAACAGAGGGCTGACTTAGAGTTTTCTTAAGGAACGTACAGGAGGGAGAATTCAGTTTGTGCTGGGCAGAGAGACAGACAGTGCTACATCTGATGAACTCCATGTGGGAGTGAGGGCTAGCTACGAACCTAAACAGCTGGCAGCTCCCCACACATGCAAAGGAGTTTTGCACTGGGTCTGCAAAGCGGCCAGTTCGTACGGGGACTTCAATTTCACTGGCCTTGGTGAGTTAGTGCCAAGTGAGGAAAATAGAATGAATGCAAGTTGATACAATTAATTGACAGTGCACAGAGATTTAAAAAAAGAAAATTACTGTATGTTTATTTTTCTCTATGTTTAAAGTGTTTAAAATCAAATTTGTTTTTCTTGCAATATGCGTGTTTGCTCTGTTCTCTTTTATATTTTTTAGGTGATGCTGTAATATCATGTGGTAATATGTATTGCTGTTTATAATTGTTATCATAATACTGAGTATAAAAGTATAAAAAAAAGAAAACAAAGGTCGGGATTTTGGTGTCATTCATGTGTCTGTGAAGGATTTCTATATAGGGGAATCACATGGGTTTGACGTTTATACCAGAGCGGTAAAGCATTTACCGATTTACAATTATAGCTAAAGTAGCAAGCATGGTAAAGTGAACAGATACTTGCAAGGTAGGAAGGTGTATGTAAGTGTTGCGAGTGATACCTTCTTTGCATGCTGAAAAAGAAGACAGTGTCAAATAAGACACATAGATTACTGGATGTACATAAGCCAGTAATATCAGCCACAAACCATAGGTGGTGTTATGAATAAACTCATTGGGTTCTCTGAAGTGTCTTACGTCTGGGGGCTCCCTACAGGGCAAATAAAAAACATTCTAATAGAAAGGAAAGGTTTGTTTTATGATGGGGTTGCAGTATAAAAAACCACGCTTACCACTATACCACAAAAATAAGGTAATCCTGAAAATACCACGAAGTAAGATACCACTAAAATTACCACCAACACAAGCTAACAATATATAATCACCAAAATAGAGTAATACCAAACCCGCTCTAAATGTAAGGCCAGTTTACTGGCAATTTACCACCAAAATAGTATGGTAAGGAAAATACTGCCATATCCCGAATTTACCCCAATAAGACAAAAATTCCTACAGAAATGGTGCGTTGGCTGGGAAACAGACTGTAGAGCATTATACGTGCATTAAAGGGAACTCATTTTGTGAGAGCAGTGTGACACTGAAGGTGAATCTCAGAATGTCTCAAATTGATGCCACATTCCCAGAGTTGGTGAAATATTTGGAGGCAAAATTATATGCACATGGAACATGGTCATCAAATAATGCCACAGAGTGGCATGACCGTATCTATGGGAAGGTTCAGAAAGAACCATTGGACAACATCTTTGAAGAGGGTAGCATAATTCAAGTTTGTCTTCTGAGATTATTAAATTCTGCTGACAAACCTGCAGAGAAAGATTGTCTGATACGGCTATGTTCCAAAACATGGTTTATTCTAAATAGGTTTCTGTGGATGCAGGAAAATGATTCCAAGCTAATTAGCAGACAAAAGGCAAATTAGATGGAGCTAGTGAAAAGGAGAACAAAGTTAAGAGCAGAACTGGAGATATGTCAAAAGGACATGCAATCAATGTGTAAAGAATTTGACACTCAATTGTCTCAAAGGAAAAAACTATTTGAGGACAGTGAGCAAGAATTAAAACACTTGAAAGGATTGGTAGGACACATTAGACAAGATAAAGACGAGGCTATTTTAGAAATACATGTTTTACTAAAAGAGAATTTAGAGGAAGAAGGTGAGCTTCAAACTGTTGAACAAGAGATAGCTAAAATGTTTAAAGAAAGAGACAAGCGAGTCAAAGAGTTTAATGAATGTCAAATTCAAATTAGCGATATGCAAAATGTGATTAATAAGATGGGTGATGAAAACAATTACTTGCGTAATGAGGCAGATCGACTCCTTAAAAAGTGCAAGGATCTGGAACAGCAGATAAGCACTTTCAGGTCCCAGGACAAGCGACAGGGCACCACATTCAATGGGATTGAAGTGAATTCCATTTCTACATGGGGAGGTAGCGCCCCAGTGGCTGTGCCAGTGTCTGAGCTTGGTTGCAGCGCCTTTGGGGGGTTTGAAACACCCATTGGGGTTGTCACAAATCCTGTACACCTGAGACAAGGGTTGAACCACAAAGTAGTGCAATCCCAAATATAGCGCCAAGTAATGCTATCAAGATAATGAAGTCAATGAAGGCCCTGATCAAACCGTTCAAAAAAGGAGGGGAGTGCTGTACAGAGGACCACTTAGAAGTGGTGCACAATATATTTAAAGCCCTACACATACCTAAGAAATAATACAGACAATACTTTCACTTAACTCTGGATGCCCCCACAGCGAGCATCATCAGGGGATTAAATGAACAGCAGAACATGTCATGGGTAGAATTTGAAAAAGAGATTAGGCATCATTTTGCTCCATTCCAGTCATTTTAAGAGGCAAAGAAAGTTGCATACATGATTACAGCTGGGCCAAATACGTCCCCTCACCAATTTCTTCAAGACTTAAAAAGAGCTTTTTTTCGTTTTGATGTATCTTTTGATCGTAAATTCCAATGAGTTTAAAACTGCCTATTTTTATGGTTTGCAGAAAGACATTATATCACAGTTAGTCCACGAATTTGATTGTGAGAAGTCCTTTGAATGGATTGTGCACCAAAGTACAAAACAGTAATGGAGATCAGGTCGGCTAAAATGTCACTTGAATCCGCTCAACATCCAGGCAAAAATAATCTGACTTCTAACAGAGGGGTACTCCACAGAGGTTGCTTCCCTTGGCACCGATGTTTCAGTCACATGATCCTAATAATAGGGAGAGTTATGTTAGCCCATGGTACTTAGGAGACAGGCCCAGGGCAGGATATCGACCCGATATGTCAGGCATGAACAATAATCAGAGACAAAATCAAGATCAAAGAAGTAATAGTCCCTACCAGACATTGGGGATGAATAGCAGATTTGACCCCAACACCATGATATATGGTAACCAGGACAGACCCCGGTATGTGGATTGATTTACTGAAAATGGGAATCAGCATAGGGGACAGTACTCACAAAATGAGAGACAGGACACGAGACAGAATATGAACTATGCTCCGCATTAATACAATCAATCACTGCCACCAGGAGATTACAACCAAAGAATGGGTACACCCCTCACCCTGCCCCACATGAATCAAGAGTTCAGAAACAACTCAAATAGGAATCACTCTCTTGAGAGATACCAGAATAGATTTAACCAGGGGGAGAACAACCAATATCGGCATAGGCCGCAAAGAGAAGATTCTAGAGAAATGGAAAGATTCCAGTGTCTCAAGGCCCAAGTAAAAATGTTGGCTGAACAAACAGAAAAACTCTGTACAGCTCAAAAACTGTCATCAAATGAAGGGGCAGAAGGTCATAGAAGTGACCTGGTGACATCTGATAATAAGTGACTAAATATTCATGACACCTGCAATGATAAAAAGACAGATTCCCCTGATCCGGTTTTGCATAATGACCCTGAGATTTTAATGATTTAAAAATGAAAATACTTGCAAATGAACATGAGGCAGAAATTGCAAACACATCTAAAAAAGAGGTTTGGTTTAACCTGGCGTTGAATCAAACGTTGGAAATTTGTACAAATGAAAAAAGAAAACGAGAAGAACATGAAATTCGAAAGGAACAAAGAGACTGATTTAAAAAAGACAACTCATGCACGGATAAAATAATTGATGAGGGAGTAGATGTGAATGTTAGAACACCCTCCCTAGACAATGAAGATGCTAATGAAATACAGGCAGGAAGAATAAGTACTAAAAAGGAGGGTAAAGTTCAGTCACCTGAAGAGTTCTTTGAGCCACAGATTTTTGAAGAGATTAAAAAGACTGGTATCATACCAAATACCCACAAATGCCCAGAATTAGAAAATGACAACTTATCAGGTGATGTTTAAATGCATATTCAGTCGGAGAATTGCAGTGTGACTTCTGATGATCCCCGGATGGAAGGGCGAACAGTGGCCACACTCCAAGAGACCTCTGAACACGGGGAGATGAGTATGTTTTCTCAAATGGAAATGGAAAGAAAGGAGGGAAAAATGTCCTTTCATTTACCAATGTGCTTAGCCAAGAGTGAAAAGATTCTGAGAAAAGTGAATCCTGAAATCAGTAACAATTCTCACTTTTTGTGTGTATTAGAGGAAGTTGAAGACAGATATTGTGCTCCCTTACTGTGGAGGAGAAGTGCAATACATTTGCAATGATTGACACAGGTGCACAGGCCACAGTTATGTCCAAAGAATTGGTAAAAATTATCAATGAAGGGAGATCGTCACAGAATCAGATCAAAGTGAGACAGAGTGAAGGCCCAGTACATAACTTTCATGGTGAGGAGGTACCTATCAAAGGTGTCACTGAAGTTGATATAAAGATAGGAAAACACAGAATGAAACAGGAAGTATTGATCACATCTATTTGTGAAATTCCATTCTTGATTGGAACAGATTGCCTGAAAAGATTGTCTCCTCTCATTTATGCGGTAAATGGGGTTCTGTGGTCCTTAACCAAAACACCATTAAGGTTTAAGAAAATAAAGTCACAAAACAGCAGTGTAAATGAATGCCATACTGTTGCCAAATGGAATGATGCAGTGGAGGTGTACCTCCAGAATAGCTGTGTGCTATTACATCTGAAAGATGAGCAGCTATGGATTCATATTCGTATAAAAGGCTATTCTATAATGTTAAAAGCCACTTTGGTGCTAGAACAAGAAAGGAGTTTTATTAATGAGAAACTACTGCAGAGAATAATGGAAAGAGAGGAGATCCCAAAATTTAGAATCAAAAACCAATACATCTCTAGTTTGGACAATCCAGATGTTGAAAATCGAATTGCTGGAAGGTGCATGCTAAAGATTAATGTTGGACAAAAAACCATCTACCACAATGTGTGGATAGTGAGTGGAACACAATATGATTTTTATCTGGGCAATGATATTATGCACAGGATGTGCATGGTGTTAGATTTCCTTAACCAAAAGGTATGGTCCCGGCTAGGTGGGCCTGCACCCGAATTTGAAAACAAAAGAAAGGCTTATCATTGTGCACAATTGGTGCCATATGTATTTGAACTACAGCTGAAGAAGGATATTACTGTTCCTGCATTCACCAAGCAGGTTGCTATAACACTAAAGCGCAAGAATGGACAGCAAATGAAGGATTATGATGCATTTGTGTGCTTGAATGAATCCATGAAACAGCAAGGGCTGGATTATGAATATACCCCATTGATAGATGTTGGGGAGTGGTCTATCAAAATTATGGTAGATAATAGAGGATGTCAAGATGTTCATTTAGAAGGGAATTCCTTGCTAGGAATGGCCATACAAAAATCACATTATACTGCAGATTTCAATAATATGGTGATTGGAAATATCCCTCGGAGATATGTAGATGCACAGGATTTGTTGCCACAGTACTTGGATTCTCAACCGAAAGGGATGTTCAAGATTCAATCTGTATACCATTATGATTCCAATGAGACAGTGTGTTGTCACCAAGAGAATTGTATATTGTTTGACTTAAATGAAAATGAAACAGGAAATCAGCACATTGAAATGGATGCTGATTTGCCAAAATATTTAAAAGTGGCAGCTTTGCAGAGAGATACAACCACAAAGTTGGGAGAAAGCACAGAGGTTCCTTCATTGAAGAATTTCCTAGAATTTTCAAAAATGGTAGAGGAGCAGATTCTGTTAGCAGATGCCTGTGATAGCGAAGAGGATAAGAATGAATTCAGAAAAATATTTATGGAATTTAAGGATGTTTTTGCCAAAGATGCATATGATTGCGGCATAACTGATTTACACGTTGCCACATTACCGGAGGGGTGTGGTAGAAATCCAGTATTTGTGCACCAATATCGATTGCCACTGGCATGCTAAGACTCGTTGGTAGAGATAATAAAAAATTTGGAGTCTAGAGGAATTATCAAACCCATTCATAGTACCTCCAACCATCCCATTTTGGGTGTATTTAAGCCAAATGGGCAATGGTGTCTGTGTGCAGACCTGAGGGAATTAAATAAAAGAGTGCCAGTGTCTAGATGTCTACTGCCATTCAATGATCAAGGCATTGCTCAAGTGCATGGGTCAAAGGTATTTACCACATTAGATCTTACATCTGGGTACTGGTGTGTGCCATTGGCAGAAAATATTCAGAATTTAGTTGCATTTTCATTTGCTAAAACGCAATACGCTTGGTTCAGAACACCATTTGGGTATGTCAATAGTGGGAGCGAATTTGGCATATTTTTGAGAAAAGCTATGCCAGATGCAACGGAAAGAGGGTTCATAGTCTATGTAGATGATGTCCTGATAAAAAATGAAAACTTATAAAGTAATTTCGATGAAATTAGACATGTACTTGAGCAATTGCAAAAGGCGGGTGCCGAAGTATCTTTACAGAAAGCCCAATGGTGCGAGAAAAGGGTGAATTTCCTAGGCCATGAAGTAACTGAACACGGGTTAAATCCACAAAATAAAAAGGTAGGGGCCATACAGAAATTGAATGATCCTAGAAATATGAAAGGTTTAAAAAGTTTATTAGGAATGACGGGATATAACAAGAAATTTATTGAAAATTATGCTGAATTCACTCAACCATTGACTGAACTATTGAACTGAATACACCCTGGAAATGGGAAAAGGAGCAATCTGAGGCAGTTGCTAAATTGAAAAAATGCCTCGTAAAGGCACCATGCTTGGCCTATCCCATAAACAACAAATATTTCTTTATAGAAAGAGTATTCATTGAGCATTGTATGTCAGCAGTGTTATCTCAAAAACATGATTTGAACCATAAAACTATTGCTTATGCAAGTAAGGCATTTTCTCAGGTTGAAATTAAATTCAGTGAATGTGAAAAGGCTCTTCTGACCACTGTAGGGGCGTTACAACAAGGGGAGAAGGTGATCATTGAGACAAATCATCAACCATTGCAGTTTTTACAGAGTAAAACGATTACATCAGGCAATCTAGCACAGTCCAGAAGTACTTCATGGACATAAGCATTGCAGGGCTTTCCTGTAGAAGTGAGATATGGCCAGAATGAAAAGAGCCCAATTGCTCAAGGGTTAGCAGATTTATATGACTGTGCAGCTGAATGTGTATCAGATGAAGTAGAGGTGGAGTCCAATTTGCAGGAGTTTGAACAATCACTACACAAAGGGCCTCATTACGACCCAGGCGTTAAGGGTTAACGCCGTCGTTAACCCTTAACGCCTATTCCGATTTTAACGGCTGCTTTTAGCAGCCGTTAAAATCCATGGCGCTAACCTGCCATGATGCTAATTACGCCACCGTAATTTACGGTGGCGTAATTAGCCCCTTCCCCACTCCCTGCCCTATGGGGCAAAAATGGGAATGGGGAAGGGAAAATGGGAAATGGGGATTTACCGCCCCACTCACCTTGGAATGGGGCGGTAAATCCGCCATCCACCATGGTGTAAATGTAGTTTACACCATGGTGGTAAAGTTGGCGCAATTAGCGCCTGGGTTGTAATGACCCCCAAAGCCTTTGATGAAAATACATGCAAGGAATTGCCAATTGCATATGTCAATAGATGTGCTTTTCACATGGAAAATTGACAGCAATAAACAGTTGGTGTCAGGGATAGGAAATGTCTGGTTGAGATGTGAGGACATTCCTAGTATAGGAATGAGAATTGGGGCTAGGAGTAGCCAGGTAGCATAGTTAGCGGCCATTTATAAAGCAATTACTTCTGCAGTTGATAACAAATTCAGTGAAATTGTCGTGGTGACTGATTCTGATTATGCATGAAATAGCTTTGTAGAATATTTGCCTGGCTGGAAAGCAAGAGGCATGCTCACATATAACAAAACGCCCCTCAAACATGGGAAAATGATACAAGCTATAGACAAATTAGTGTCAGAGAATGATTTAACAGTATACTGGAGAAAAATGTGGGGACATTTGAAAACACCAGGAGAGGATAAGGAGGGAAATGATAAAGCAGATCAATTGGCCAAGATTGGGGCTGTTATGGGAGAGTTGTTGCCCATTGAACACTTAATTGGTGAAATACAAATAGATGCAGTTACACGCTCTAAAGTTCCAAAAGAAGTTGAACAACCCGTAGTGCAATGGAGTTATGATACACCAGATCAGGATCTGATTAAGGCACAAAAAGATGACCCAGTATTGGCGGTCTATTATAATTATTTGATGGACACCGAACTAAATCCTTTAACTGAAAATGATTGTACAGGAAAAGAAGAGTTGAGAGTGTTATTAAAGAACAAAAAATGAATTAAAATACAGGATGGTCTGATGATCAGGGAATCCATAACAGCGCAGATACAGTGGGTGGTACCTCTTTCATTCAGAGGGCTAATGTTACACAGTGCACATGATGCAATAACTGCGTGTTACAGAGGCTCACAAAAAACTTTAGAGATACTGAAAGATTATGCTTACTGGCCACACATGTCCCAAGATGTGGAATTATATACCAGGGGGTGTCTGGTTTTTGCACAATTAAAGCCAGCTTCACAAATGCATAGTGCTCCATTAATGAAAAGAGGTTTAACTCTTCCATGGCTAGATTTACAAATCGACTATGTAGGGCCTGTAAAGAGATCGAGTAGGGGAAACTGTTATCTTTTAACTGTGGTATGTTTGATGTTGAAATGGGTAGAATGTATTCCGGCACCAGATTGTAGTGCGCAGACAGCAGCTACATTGCTGGTAAATCACATATTTTCAGGACTTGGGTTACCACAAAGAATAGAGTCAGACAGAGGAAGTCATTTCACGAGCACCTTAATGAGCAAAGTATGGCAGATATTGGGGGTAAAAAGGAAATTGCATATTGCATATCGGCCCGCCTCTTCTGGGAATGTTGAACGTTGCAACAGATCTGTCAGGGAGGTACTAAGAAGTTTGTAGCGGAGGCAGGTTCTAGTTGGGATTTGTGATTATGTTTAGTATTGATGGCCATTAGAACGACTCCTGCTAAAGCGACAGGTGTAAGTCCTCATGAGGTGTTGACAGGAAGGAAAATGGTACTGCCACAACATTTATTATAGAGGACACATGAGCAGACACTTGTAAGTGCATCTACAGTTCATGAATATGTGGAAGAACTGAGAACGCATTTACAACATGCATTTGCATTTGTGCAGCAAAATTTGTAAAGAGCTGCTGATAGTCCGAAGTCATATTACGATAAAAAGACATCTGTGAAAGAGTACAAAATAGGTGATCGGGTATATAAGTTTCATTTTGGGAAAGGTAAACATAAAAATTCAGAATTTCTGGTAGCATGGCATGGTCACTTTGAAATAGTGGATAAAGTGTCCCTGCTAGTCTATAAAATATTAAAGAAAGAGGGTGAAATGGTGAGAGAACAATTTGTTCATGTTAACCAAATTAATCTCTGTTATCCGAAACATGAAGTCAGGAGACTTGAGCAGGTAGAGACAGGTTAAGTGTATTAATTACATGGAAAAGAAAGATGCAGTTGACTATTTCATAATCCATGTAACTTAATGATAGGGTGAGATATGTCTCATGCCATGAGAAACCGGATATATTGTTTAGTGTGGAGATAAATGCCAATGAAAGTACCACATTTGGAAAAAGTGTGGTAATATGCATTGATGGAAGGTGCTGAACGAGTATTTTGCATGGAAATTGTTGTGATGTATAATAATGTGAAATGTAAATATTATTGTTTTCTCTCTAACATATGCTTAGTTGCAGGTATTCGGAAGTAAAAGATCATAATGTTTTGGGTCACATTTATGTTTTTGGCAAAGTAGTAGAAAGGGTAAAATTGGTATTGCGCTACGTACTTAATCTGTTCCTTTTCTATTTGATTTAGAAACAACTAAATGATATATTGGTAGGGGTCAGAGGACTCAGGACCAGAGGGTACAAGAGATGATGGATTCCTGGAGTCCACGGGAGGAAGCACAAGTAAAGCCTCCGAACCGAAGTATGGAGGTGAAGACAAAGAGACTGGGATGCCAAAAGAAATGATTTCTGTGGAAAAACGCCCAAGAGCGCCAGGATGAAAGAATTCCACCGAAAGGATGATATAATGGAAATTTGGTGATCAGGACATCTACGAGGTGCGGTCATGAAGATGGTAAATGCCATCAATGGAACAGTAGTGAGTTGAACTTAATTCTGCAGTGTTGCTGATGGGGCATAGTATTGTACTATGTGACTGGAAATGGGAGTAATGGAGACTCACAAGTTTGTTATTTAAATTATTTGTTTTAGTTAGTTATGTTAGTCATTTGTTTTATCTATTTATTTTATTTTATTATTTTGTTGTCATATATGAGAAATGTTGATTTCACACAAATATAAAGACTATGATTGAAAAGACATTCAAACATACGTGGACACTTCGGTTGGAAATATACGTGGAATATATTCCATTATGCATGCACATGCACATGTGTATGAGGACTAATGGGACCATTTGGGATCTGTTTTACTTTTGTTATGATTTAGCCATGGTTTGTTCTGAAATGTTTAATTGTACATTTTATTAAGATGCTATTATTTCAATTGTGATTCATAGAATGGAAAAAGAGAGATGTACATTTTAAAAGGTTTCCCTAAATTATGGGTTTGTTAGCCAGAATTGTCGGAAAAAGGAGGGTAAGTAAGGATATATATGGGGTTTTATTGTCAGCATGCAACATGCGGCATGGAAATGCAGCCTGGCCCAGTTTTTCAAATGACAGACATTATTTCAGTAAGAACCAGCAGTAAAATTTCTCAGAACATTTAGTAAAAAAAAAAAATGTTTTAGCACAGTGTGCAGCCATTTTAAAATAAGGAGGTGCATAGGTGCATACATTGGATGTTTTCATGTGTGCAAAGTGCATTAGAAATACATAACTGATTAACCTTGTACTAACTCCATTACTAATATACTAATTTCACCCCATAACATTATAATTAAGTTTTTGGTGCACAATGAAATGCATTCTATGTTTTACATGCACAGTTTGAAATTCATTTTTCCATGAAGAGATGCACACTCAGTTTATGTGAGCGTTTATTTTTCTCTTCTCTTGTGGAGAGCAGAAATATACACCAGCAGGAAAGGAAAACAGAAACAGTTGCATTGCAACTGAAATCTTCATTGTCTTGAAAACTGAAGGCTGGTACAGGGCACATTCTTGTTGTTCTGATTGGTAGGGGTTGTAGGTGGATAATCCACGTCAACAGAGGGATGACTTAGAGTTTTCTTAAGGAAGCGAGGAATCAGTTTGTGTTGGGCAGAGAGACAGACAGTGCTACATCTGATGAACTCCATGTAGGAGTGAGGGCTAGCTACAAACCTAAACAGCTGGCAGCTCCCCACACATGCGAAGGAGTTTGGCACTGGGTCTGCAAAGCGGCGAGGTCATACAGGGTCTTCAAATTTCACTGGCCTTGGTGAGTTAGTGCCAAGTGAGGAAAATAGAATGACTGCGAATTGATACAATTTATTGGCGGTGCAGAGAGTTTAGAAAAAAGAAAAATGCTGCTTGTTTAAAGTATTTAAAATCAAATTTGTTTTGCTTGCAATGCTTGCCTGTTTGTTTCTGTTCTCTTTTATATTTTTTAGGTGATGCTGTAATATCATGTGGTAAGATGTATTCCTGTTTATAATAGTTATCATAATACTGAGTATAAAAAAAAAGAAAACAAAGGTTGGGATTTTGGTGTCATTCATGTGTCTGTGAATGATTTCTATATAGGGGAATCACAGGGGTTTGATGTTTATACCAGAGTGGTAAAGCATTTACCAATTTACAATTCTAGCTAAAATAGCAAGCAAGGAAAAGTGAGCAGATACTTGCAAGGTAGGATGGTGTGTGTAAGTGTTGCGAGTGATACCTTCTTTGCATGCTGAAAAATAAGGCATTGTCAAATAAGACACATAGATTACTGGATGTACATAAGCCAGTAATATCAGCCACAAACCATAGGTGGCATTATGAATAAACTCATTGGGTTCTCTGAAGTGTCATAAGTCTGGGGGCTCTCTACAGGTGACTAAAAGACATTCTAATTGAAAGGAAAGGTTTGTTTTATGATGGGGTTGTAGTATAAAAAAAACACGCTCATCACTATACCACGAAAATAAGGTAATCCTGAAAATACAACAAAGTAAAATACCACTAAAATTACCACCAACACAAGCTGACAATATATAATCACCAAAATAGAGTAGTATCAAAACCGCTCTAAATGTAAGGCCAGTTTACTGCTAATTTACCACCAAAATGGTACGTAAGGAAAATACTGCCAAATCCTGAATTTGCCCCAATAAGACAAAAATTCCTACACTCCTTTCCCCAGGTATTTTCCCCATTCAATGTAATTCACAATCCTAAGGCCATGAATCTTCCTTGGGATTCTTTTTTCAAAATACCACAAATACAATTCACAATCCTAAGGCCATGAATCTTACTTGGGATTTTCTTTCTTCAAAGTACCACAAATACAATTAAAAATCATAAGGACATGAATCTTCCTTGGGAATTCTCTGACTCTCTGGTATACTCTCCTGCCAGGTTCTTCTCATACAGCTCCTTAATGTAGCTTGGGTGCGGGTCTGAGACTCACAGAACACCTGGTATGCACTCCTGCCAGGTTCTCTCATATATTTTCTTGATGTAATTTAACCGCCTGATATACTTTTCTGCCATGTTCTCTGAGGGCATATGCTTTTCCCCAAGTTCCTTTTATCAGTGGTGTATTTGTATCCCCCCAAATACAGGGACATATGAAACTCAGTTCATTATGTAAGCCATAGGGAATTTTCCCCCATTCAATTAGTGGCAAGCAGTGGCATTTCCAGCTCCCTCCAGGGGCCCAAACCTTCCAGTCTGGTCTCACCGATTTTAGGACAGCTTCCTTGGCTTCTCTGACTCTCTCGGGTTCTTCTCAGCTTCTGCTTTCTCTCTCCACTTTGGGCAGCGTGTCTCTGCAAGGTGGTGGTCTGCACATTGCGCCGGCTTTTCTTGCCGATTCAAAGCTCATATGCCTCATGTACCGCTTTGGCGTCTCTCCTACCAGCAAGAATGCATCTCCGGTCCAGATGCCATGCCTCTCTCTTTCTTCTGGCCGCTCCTTCGCTTGTGTGTCCACCTGACAGATTCGCTTCCCCGACAGTCACTAGCTGGTCAGGTCTCTCTGCAGTTCTCCAAGGCTCTATCTTTGATCTCCCAAGTTACAGAAAAGAGCTGTGTGGAGCCATTCAGATACCTCGAACATCTAGACAGCTCACTTCAGTCTAGCTGAGTAATCTTCATTACGGTTACTCTCTTCCTCGTGTTAGTCTTTGCCACTGATGCAACAATGTGATGTTTGAATATTCTACGACTAAGTGTTGGAGAATATTGAGGGTTGCTGCCTCAATATGTTATGAGGGCCAGAGGTACTGAAGGGGTGTCCCTAAAAGGGAATGGGGGATACCATGTCTCATCTGGGAATTCCCCACTTCTCCTCCAAGGGCTACCTGCCCCCATGTGGTCCTCCGGTAGATAGCCAACCCCAGGGTCAGTATCAGGCAGCTCTGCCCTACCCTGGCCACATGAGGAGAGACTCTCCACAGAAAAGGAATGATGATGTCCCCAGATTCATCACACTTATAGACTGAGGGTCTGGAACGTGTGGCTCTCCCAACATTTCAAATTATGACTTGCACATTCTTTCACCACTGAATGCATTGGCTTGTTCTTGTGGTAGTTGTAGTCTAAAACATCTGGAGAGCCAAAGGTTGATGGCCGCTGTTAAATACAATCCCATTAATGTACCTGGGTATCTATGGCAATTTGGCTGGTGGCACATGTCTGGGGTGCAGATATAAGTCTTTATTTTTGGCTCCTCTCCTTTAAATATAAACTTCCTGTATTAACTACGATTCTAGGCCTGATTGAGTGCAGAGATCTCATCTGGACAATACCCCACTTTAATAGCCACCATGGTGCCCAGACTATGCTCAGCCTTCTCGAATTACACATTACAGGTTAAATAGGTATCACGGTTAGACAGTAGAGATCTTAGGGGAAAGTGTTCAGAATAACTAGGATGTGATATTTCTGAAGAAAAATGGGCATAGATGTTATCACGTCCATTCACTTCACAATAGATAACAATCTCTGCCTGCTGTAGAAAAATGTCTACTTCTGGATTTACTGATCATGCCATAAGTTTTCTAAGTAGTGCTTAAAACAGAAGATACACAGTTGACATGCAGAGAGTAACAAGTGGGCCTCTGTCATATGTTATTGGATTGTGGTCAGTCATATAGCTTTTGGGCTGATGTATTTGCAAGAGTGAATCTGACTTTGGATTTTACTATAGCCAATGCAAGCCTCTCCCTCCTCTGAGTGTAGCCCAGCCTTCTAGAAGAGCAGCTCGGGGTGGAAAGACATTTCTGCTCAAGGCAGTGAGTGTGGGAAAGTAGAATATTCTTCAACTTCGGAAATCTCTGTGGGATATATTGACTCACGCAACAGTATTTCACCATATCACCAAGCTGCCTGTCTGCAGAAAACAGCAAATGCCTGCACTGGCTCCTGTGTGCACCAGGACCTCAAAACTGTGTTTCTGCACAAACAGAAAGATGGCGGCACCATCCTGCCAGGCTGTCAGGGATGGCACTCTATTAAGAGTGGCACAGGACACTCAAAAAGGGTTTGGGTGGTTGTGCCTAAATAAAGTGGACAGAGAAGCCCACACACAGCAGAAAGGAAAGAGAACGAAGAGTAGGCAAGAGTAGCAAGGAAAGGTACAGAATGAATTCCCTCTTGGGGTGTATGCAGATATAGGAAAAGAGTATTCCACGAACCTTAGGAAATACTCAAGCCTTCTGCACAGTTTGCTATAACAGAGGCCCACGCTGTTTGCTCATGACTTGGAACAGCAGCTATGGGTGTCTGTAATGTAGAAATGAGACAAGGGAAGGGGCAGAGGTTGACTGATGGGAACCAACAGACAAGCTCTGTACAAAAGGGTCTACAAACAGGACAAGAGAAGATACTTACAGACAAATCCAGGAAAAGGAGGTTGATAGCAAACTCGCAGAAGGAAATGAAGGGAAAGTCGTGTAACAGGATAGGATAGCAGAGGACAGTAAGGAACAAGGTTGAGAGCTCAGAGGAGCAGGAAAGCAATGAGCAAGCCCACAGGAGCAGGGCTGTAAGGTAGAGAGCCCAGAGGGAAAGGGCTTAGGGCAGCAGAGTAAAGCAGGCTGCACGGCAAGGAACCCAGAAGGACCGGGCAGCAAGGAGTGAGCCCTGAAGGGCAGGGCCGCTGACCGTAGAAGGTTGCAGAGGACTGTAGAGGGCTGCTAGGCCAAGAACCCAGCGGAAAAAGGAAGGTAGTAAGCAGCGGAGCGTGACCAGCTGCAAAGTAGGAAGCCAAGAGGACAAGGGCTGTAGGCAGCCGGAGTCAGGCAGGCTGCAGAGCAGGGAGCCCAGAGGACAAGGGCTGAGACTGGAAAGCAGCAGAGCGTGATCAGCTGCAATGTAGAAAGCCCGGTAGGGCAAGGGCGGAGGCTGGAAGGCAGCAGAGCGTGATCGGCTGCAATGTGGAGAGCCCGGCAGGGCAAGGGCGGAGGCTGGAAGGCAGCAGAGCGTGATCAGCTGCAATGTAGAAAGCCCGGTAGGGCAAGGGCGGAGGCTGGAAGGCAGCAGAGCGTGATCAGCTGCAATGTGGAGAGCCCGGCAGGGCAAGGGCGGAGGCTGGAAGGCAGCAGAGCGTGATCAGCTGCAATCTATAAAGCCTGGTAGGGCAAGGGCGGAGGCTGGAAGGCAGCAGAGCGTGATCGGCTGCAATGTGGAGAGCCCGGCAGGGCAAGGGCGGAGGCTGGAAGGCAGCAGAGCGTGATCAGCTGCAATGTAGAAAGCCCGGTAGGGCAAGGGCGGAGGCTGGAAGGCAGCAGAGCGTGATCGGCTGCAATGTGGAGAGCCCGGAGGAGCAGGGCTGTGAGGAAGAGAGCCTGGAAGGCTATGGCTGTAGGCAGCGAAGAGTAACAGGCTGCAAGGCAGGAAGCCCAAAGGAGCTGGACTGAGGCAGGGAGCCCAGAAGGCTAGGGCTGTAGGCAGCAGGGTGAAGCAAGCTGCAAGGCAGGGTCCAAGCAGGAGTGATGGTAAACAGCATACAAAGATCCGTAGAAAACCACGAAAGGTGGAGGAAGGTCTCTCAATGCAAGAGGCTGAGCCACTGCAGGCAGCAGCCTTTTATACTGCCTAGCCCAGCACAGAGGCAGGCTAATTGGTTGCACCTGGCTAAGCACACCTGCAGACAATCGGCCACCTCCCTCTCTGTTCCTGAGTTGGTGGAAGCAGAGCCAATCCCTAGGGCTTCTGGGGGGTGTAGTTCCTTTGATGACCAATAGGAACAGCCAGGAATCGATGCTTATAGCCAAGTGCATTGTGGTATGCGTAGTTTGTTGGAAAAAATAATAAAGCACCAAAGTCTTGCAAATGGGAAATAAAGTCCCCAAAGTAAATATAGATTGATCCAAGAGTCTGTTGTAAATAAATGATAAACAAATAGTCCATATTGAGCGCAAATGAATGCGCCCATGGCGCAGGCATGACACAGGCACACTTTAGGCAGGATGGAACAAGGGGTTACTGTCATGATCACTGCTTCCAAGGAGTCAGGAACAGCCCAACGTCCTTGGAAGCAGGCCCCTAACCGTTATCTTAGGCACCAGCCGGTCCCCACTGGGACCTTTTGGACCTTGTCCTGGCGCCGGTGGCACCAGGCTCATCAAAGTCATCGGTCCCGGCACTGGAAGTGCCGGGCTCATAATATGTATGAAGATGCTTGGGTGGACTTACCTGCAGCAGACCATGCTGCTTACTTACCAGCCAAATAGGAATCCTCTGTGAACAGGAACTACTTTCTTACCTGGGTGGGGCAAGCTCCACTCCCTGGATACAACACGGGAACTCTTCTGGAACTGGAACTCTTTTCTTACCTAGGCGGGGCCGTGGAGGAAGAAGCCTCATCACTCCAAGGCTATTTAAACCACACCCGATTGAACAAACGTGCTTCGCGTTACTCTGCATCTGCAGCAGAACGCTCACCGAGTCTGTTCCAGCCTTTCTTCCTTCCGATCCTGAACCTGCAAGAACAATACTTACCACTCCTGTATCCAGTATTCAGCAGCACCTGCAAAGACAAGAAACAACAGGTTAGCACCGCAACCTTTACACGCAGCGCTTTCCTCACCTGATCCATCGGCAGCGAACATTTCTTCACGCTGCACCTCCGCCTGTGAAGACAAAAGCATGGTTATTACTTACCGGCACTCCGCGAATTCCAGATTTCTTCAACGCTGCAACCCAGCATCTGAAAGACAAACGAAGAGACATTAGACAGGTATTTACTCACGTCCATCGCGCTCGCCACAGTAGAACGCCTGCAAATACTCCGGCGTTTTCCAGCATCTCTTCAGCACGAACTCACAGCTGCAAGGGAAAGAGACAGTTAGAGCGCTTGCATTTACTTACGCATTTCCAAGCGCTTCATTCCAAGGCTTTGGCTCCAACTTCGGCTCTCTTCACACCATCTCCTATCTCAAGAGCCCTGCAAGACAAATAGGAAAAAGCATTATACAGAGTCCTGTTCTATATTAACGTGCCCGCGCACCTAAAGACTAAAAGGACTAAAAAGGTGTCCAGAAACTCACCGCTCGTGCAGTTAACGACGGTAGCGATCCTCTGATGTCAAGAGGCCGATGTTTCACCAGTGAAGGAACTGGCAATGGCACCCTGCACCAGACGCAGATGGAGAGTCCAGCATTCACCTATCTAAGGTGAGCACGTTGACCTGGGGGCTCTACGGAGAAGCTAAGAAGAGAGAGAGAGAGAGGGACATTCAACAACCCAGATCATTAACCCCCATATTCTTTCACCTGCAGAAATCTCACTCTTCGAGATCGACACACAGTGCGAAGAGGTTCGGCCCCAGAAGCAAATCGAGTCCTGCACATCACTTTTCGGGTCACAGATACCTTCCTGCCAAGACCAGCGCCTCCGTGGGAATCAGGTGAGCGTTACAGAACGCGAAGCCCACCGCAAAACTCCTACCCAGGCGCAATGGAAACCTCAGACACTGATCAATTAGCCCAGTTGCTTGGGGAACTAAGAGCAGAAGTGCATGCAGCTCGTCAGGAAACAAACTCTCTAAGAAGAGAGCTGATAATTTCCAAGGAGCGAACAGAGGACCTCGCTAGGCAATTGCTACAAACGCAGGCAGGACAGACACCTTTGCCCGCTCCAGGAGAAAGTTATCCTTCTGCATCATCCTTAAATCCTGTGCAAATCAATCTACCCGGCAATGTGCCCTTGGCTCCGCCCGAACGCTTTTCTGGTGACCCAAAGAAATTTGCAGTGTTCATTAACCAGTGCCGCCTACACTTCTTATGTGGACCAGCTGCCTTCCCAACAGATCAGACCAAGGTGGCTTTCGTGCTTTCTTATCTCAGTGGCAGCGCCGCAGATTGGTCGATCCCTTTAGTCACTCAGGATGATCCGGTTCTGCATGATTTCCAGGCCTTCCAGTCCAGCATGGAGAAACTGTTCGCAAGACATGCACAAGGGCAGGCCTTGGACAATGAACTTTTTTCGTTACGACAGGGTAATCAAGAACTCTTGACTTATATAGCCTCATTCAACAGACTTATAGTGGAAACTCTATGGCCTGAGGATAAGAGAATAACGCTCTTCTACAGAGGCCTGCGTGGAGAGCTCAAGGATGTGTTAGCTCAAGTCGTGAATCCTCCACAAGAATGCTCAGACTATATTGACTTAGTTGTCCAATTGGACCACAGATTACAGAACAGGAAGGCTGATCGTTCCAAATTTGATACCCGAATGTTTTCTAAACCACAGACCTCTACTAGGGGAGCTGACACTGTGGAACCCATGTAAATAGGGGGCATGAAAGGACCTTTAACCCAAAGGAGCGGGAAAGAAGAAGACAGCTGCAATTATGCCTCTATTGCGGAAACTCGGGGCACTTTCTTCGAGACTGTCCAGTGAAACCAGCTAAGAAGGCTGTAGGAGCCGCAGATACCTGTACCACAAATTCTGAGCAGGGAAACGACCTAGCCCAACAAGTGTAGAGGTCCTCTTGCCGAGCGTTCAAATCTGTCCCGTGACCTCGCATTTCGTGGTGCCTATGGTCCTCATTAGTCCTGAACGTCCGGATCGTTTGCATGCAATTGAAGCTTACATCGACAGCGGAGCAATCGGTAATTATGTGGACCGTGAACTGGTATCAAGGATGAATCTACCCCTTGTCCCTAAGGCAGTAAAAGACGTCATTACTACAGTGGATGGCACGGAGATAGCCTCCGGACCAGTAACGCACGCCACCCAAGAAGTGACGTTAGTGAGCCAAGATGGACACCGGGAGAAAATAGTGTTCGATGTGATCAAGGCCCCTCAGTTCCAGATCATTCTGGGAATCCCTTGGTTGGAGAAGCACAATCCTCAGATCGATTGGCGAGCAAAGACGGTTCAGTTTCCAGAATGTTTTACCACTTGTTATCCTCAGCCTGATGTTTCACTGGCGGCAATCTCTTCTGAGGTTCCCAAACTACCTCCCGAATACCAGGAATTCCAAGACGTCTTTCGGAAGGACCAAGCTAACACCCTGCCTCCTCATAGGTCTTACGACTGTCAAATAGATCTGATACCCGGAACAACTCCTCCTTGCAGTAGGATTTATGCCCTCACCGAGCCAGAGAATCTTCACCTCAGACAATATCTGGACCAGTACCTAGCTAACGGGTTTATCCGTCCTTCAAATTCTCCAGCTTCCTCTGCTTTGTTCTTCGTTCCGAAAAAGGAAGGAGACCTTAGGACTTGTATAGATTACTGCGCCCTGAATCAAATTACTGTTAAAAACAGATACCCGTTACCTTTGATCCCTGAACTCCTGGACCAAGTCAAAGACGCATGTATATATACAAAGTTGGATCTCAGAGGAGCCTACCATTTGGTACGAATAAAAGAGGGCGATGAATGGAAGACGGCCTTCCGCACCAAGTATGGGCTGTTTGAATATCAAGTTAATCCCTTTGGACTTTGCAACGCTCCTGCCGCCTTCCAGTATTTTATGAATGATGTCCTTAGAGAACTCATTGATGTGTGTGTTGTTGTCTACATTGATGACATCCTCGTCTATTCATCATCTGAAGAAGAACATCGGAAACACGTTAGAGAGGTCCTCGAGAGATTACGTCAACATAACCTTTTTGCTAAACTCGAAAAATGCGTTTTCAATGTAACTGAAGTTGAGTTCCTGGGATTCATATTGTCACCTAACGGAGTCCATATGGATTCAAAGAAAGTCGATGCAATCATCAAGTGGCCTTCACCAACCTCTGTAAAAGGAGTCCAAAGCATGTTAGGCTTCGCTAACTTTTACCGCAGATTCATCCCTGAATTCTCTCGAATAGTCCAGCCCATCACCGCTCTGTTAAAGAAAAACAAACGTTTTGAGTGGTCTACCGAGGCAGAACAAGCTTTTCAGGATTTAAAGTCTAAATTCATTTCTGCACCTGTTCTAAAACATCCTCGCCCAGAACTCCCCTACATCGTAGAAACAGATGCTTCTAGTCTTGCTATGGGGGCAGTTTTATCACAAAGGGATCCGGTCACACACCAATTACATCCTGTAGCCTTTTGGTCCCGCAAATTCTCGGCTCCCGAGATCAACTATTCAATTACAGACAATGAACTTTTAGCTATCAGATCGGCCTTTAAAGCCTGGCGGCATTATCTTTTGGGAGCCAGACACACAGTCACCGTAATGACTGATCACCGCAACTTACAGTATCTGAAGACAGCCAAAGCTCAGTCTTCCAGGCAGCTTCGCTGGGCTCTGTTTTTGGCTGAGTTTGACTTTATAATTACTTATCGACCAGGCAGTAAAAATGGAAAAGCAGATGCCCTCTCCCGGATGGGAATAGATGAACATTTGACCAATCCAGAACCAATACCCATAATCCCAGAACAAAGGATTTTGGGCTTGGTCAGCGCTCAATCCTTTGAAGACATTGGGCCTCATTACGACCCTGGCGGTAATCGCCCGTCATTACCGCCATGGCGTAATGAGCGTTTACGCCGTGGGACGATGGCGTAAAGAGCGCCACATCACGACCCATTGCGCACGAGCATTACGCCATGGCGGTAATGCAATTAACGCCATTGCGGAAAAGGCCCCTACCGGCATCGTTAAGCGAGCAAGGTGCACTTCCGCCACCGTAAGTAGCGGCCACCGTAAGTAGCGGCCACCGTAAGTAGCGGCGGCCGTAATTAGCGGCGGCCGTAAAAAGTCGAACCGGAAATAGCGTCATCGCGCCGGAACGGGAAACAGCCCGTCGGCCATCTTGAAAAACACAATCCATCGCCATCCTACCAAACAACACCAGGCCCAACCCTGACACCTGTCCCAACCAACCACCCACCCATCCAAGTACCCGAAAATGCCTAAATCTGTGAAAAAGGCATGTGACCGCCAGCGCCAGGAGAGATTCAGCCGGGAGGAACTCTGCATGCTTGCGGAGACCCTGCAAGACAACGCAGGTGTCGTTTTCTCCCCGGACATGACCAGGACAGCGATCGGGAAGAAGAAGGCCATCTGGGCCCTGGTGGCTGAGCGCGTCAGCGCGGTAGGGACCGTACCCCGCACCCAACAGCAGTGCAGGAAGCGCTGGGATGACCTACGCATACGGGTCAGAGCCGTCATCTCAGCAAACCGCAACCTTGCCCTGGGTACCGGTGGAGGGTCGGAATCCCCCCTGAAACTCCAACCGTGGGAGGAGATCTGTGCAACCATGATTGGCATGGAATCCATTGAAGGCGTCGGAGGGATGGAAAGGGGAGCTCCGACATCAGGCGATGAAGGTAGGTGCCTCAAACAAGACATGCCATAGTCACAGCAGTCCAATCATGTGTAGCACAAGGTTGCCCTAGAGTGTAAATGCAACACATATCAACACTGCCCATAGCCACATGCGAGCACCACCCTGCATACACTGCTGGCACCCGCATACCTGCATCCACATTCCACACCAAAAGGAGACAACCTGCATGGCACTGCCTGAAATCTTCCTCATCCACTGACCACAATAATGTCAAACATTTCATTCCAAAGTACGCAGACCCATCAATAACGCCCTCCCTCCTTTGCTCCACCACAGGCACAGATTCACACCCAGAGGACCAGGACACCCCTGCGCCAAAGAGAGCCAAGAAGGCCATCAACAACGGCCCTGCACCCTCAACCTCAGCTGCAGTGAGGCAGACCCCACAACAAGCAGGTCCCACTGCAGGCATACCGGAGGTCCCACCGGCAAGCACCCCTGTTGGCAGCAGGCCAGCAGCAGATGCTCCACCTCCACCGACATTGCCTGCCACAGGAGGCAGGGGGTCAGCGGCCAGCAGCAACATCGGGGAGACAGCTGCAACAGCTGCATGTTCAGACTCGGACATGGAGCACGAGGTCAGAAGCCCCACTGACCTACTACATTCCCCCTGTTTCTCAGACGCCAGCCCACATGAGGGTCACACACAGGGGCACACAGAGGTAGAGGAGTGGCCATCCACCCCATGCCCTGTCCACACTCCACAGGAGGGGAGCAGCCCCTCCATCACTCCACCAGCACTGGCCATGGGCCAGCACGGCCAGCAGTCCCTACAGGACATCACTCAACGGCAGCATCAACTGTCCGCAATGCTGGATGAGCATGCCGCGGAATGTGTGGGGGCTAGGTCTAGCATTGAACAGGCCACGGAGACCCTAAGGGCCGAAGTGGCGCAGAGCACTGCCACCCTGAGGGATGCCATGCAGGCCATGTCCAGGGACATCTGTGCAGAACTTGCGGCCTTGCGTCGTGCGGTCACTGGCCTCACCCACACACGACAGGACGTGCATGCACAGGGGCAGCCAGGGACATCCTCCACTGCCAGTTCTGCGCAGAGCAGCCCCGTGCGACGTTCCGGTCGTAACCTGCGCTCCACAGCCAGGGGTGCCCCGGGGGCCGGGAGAGGGGGCTTGTAACAGCCTGTGGCCACTGTCACAGGCATCTGTTGACACCTATAGGGTGTGTGTTGGGGTGTGCAGGGGGGAGGTGGGAGGGGGTGTGTTGGGGTGTGCAGGGGGGAGGTGGGAGGGGGTGTGTTGGGGTGTGCAGGGGGGAGGTGGGAGGGGGTGTGTTGGGGTGTGCAGGGGGGAGGTGGGAGGGGGTGTGACACGACATTTCATGGTTTCAATACACTTTAGTCTTTCAAAAAAAGTAATGTGTGGACATTTTCATTGCGTATGTGTGCTTTATTGGTGTACAGTCCACAGTATGCATGTCCCAGAGACACACAGTGCCCCAAGTGCAGTCTCCATGTGATAAACACCAGCCGTGTGTGCTAGAAGCAGTGGTCGATGATACTTTGGCGCATTGCACGCCCCTCCTGTGCATCGCCTCCTCCATGGGGTGCCGCCCCATCTGCACCCTCCTCATCCTCATCGTCAGGTGGTTGCAGTTCTGCGTCAGGGGGCAGGGGCACATTCCGTCTGACGCACATATTGTGTAGCATGACACATGCCATGACGATCTTTGCCACCTTCTCATGGCCATACAGGAGTGCGCCACCAGACCTGCTGAGGCTTCGGAACCGTGTCTTCAATAGTCCGAATGTCTGCTCTATGACCACACGAGTACGTGTATGTGCACGGTTGAAGTCCTCCTCGTGCTGGTTCTGCGGGTTCCGGACTGGTGTAAGGAGCCACCTCTTCAGGGGATAGCCTGCATCACCTGTATGTAGGCGAGAATGTATGTGTCAGTCATGTTGTCTGATCAGGAACATGATGTTCCGCCATGGCTCGCATCCAACTGTTACTTTGGCTCACTTCTACATGCACTGATTGATTCACACAATGCAACCAGTATATGCTCATGGCTCCCATGGCCTGTTTTGCATGCCATCACCCAATGTATGCAGAGGGGTTGTGTGCATTGTGAGTGCACATCCGCTGTCTCCGTTCTCTGTGTTACTCACAGCCAGGTGGAGTATGCATCATCCCCCCCCCTTTCTGCCAGGTGGAGTATGCATCATCCCCCCCCCCTTTCTGCCAGGTGGAGTATGCATCATCCCCCCCCCTTTCTGCCAGGTGGAGTATGCATCATCCCCCCCCCTTTCTGCCAGGTGGAGTATGCATCACCCCCCCCTTTCTGCCAGGTGGAGTATGCATCACCCCCCCCTTTCTGCCAGGTGGAGTATGCATCATCCCCCCCCTTTCTGCCAGGTGGAGTATGCATCATCCCCCCCCCCTTTCTGCCAGGTGGAGTATGCATCGGTACGTCATTCACCTGCCCACTTCCATGACATTGGACTCACCGAGTAGCCAGGATCTTGGGCCTGCATGTCGCTCCATGTAGCGTGGTATTGTGGAGTTCCTCAGGACCATTGAATCATGGGTTGATCTGGGGAATCGGGCACAACAATGTGTGATGATCTTGTTGGAGTCACAGACCATTTGCACGTTGATTGAGTGGAACTGTTTCCGGTTGCGGTATGGTACCTCCATGGCACGTGGAACCACCAATTCCACATGGGTGCAGTCGATGGCACCAATGCAACCGGGTATGCCGGCTAGTGCATGGAAACCCACTTTGGTGTTTGCAATCTCCTGGGCAGTCCGTGGTAATGAGATGTGGTCGTCTGTGTGCTTGAGGAGGGCATCGAGCACTTGGATGAGTGTTCGTGAGAATAATGGTTGTGAAATGCCATGCAGGTGCCCCACTGTGTGCTGGTAGGTGCCTGTGGCCAGGAAGTGGAGTACAGACACTACCTTCAGTAGGGGGGGGGGGGTGGCAGTTGGACTTTCTATCATGCTGACGATGTCGTTGTGTGTCATGTCTACGATGGCGGTGATGGTGTCCCGGTCCAAACGGTACAGGGTGTGGATCTGCTCAGCAGTGAGGTTGAATGGATTGGCTCTGATGCGTGGGATTGGGGGCTGCCTGCGTGGTGGCACTGGCTGTGCTGGTGGGGCTTGCTGGGCCTGCTTTGCCATCCTTCTCCTCCTGCGTCTCCTCTGTGCTGCCTGTTGTTGTTGTTGTTGTTGCTGTTGTAGCACATGCATTGCTATCAGGTCCTCCAGCCCCAACATTGCTAGTCGTATTGCCATCATTGTGGAGTGTGACTGGGTGTGGGAAGGGGTGGGGTGTGCTCTTTTTGTGCTTCCCTGAGTCTGTATTGCCTTCACCTGTGCTGTTTCTGTGCACCTGTGGCAGCTGCATTCACTTAACATGGCCCTTTACGGTTGGCTCGCGATGGCGTTATTTGCACCATGGCGGTAAGGTACTTAACGGGCTGGGTGATGGCGTTAGGTGCATGTCCGCTTGGGTTGGCATTTGCGTACCTTTCCGCCATGGCGTTAAGTACGGTGTGGCCGGTCGCGTGCGCGCACCCTTGGCGCAGTTAGCGCCAGCGTTAACTACGATGC
The DNA here is from genome assembly GCF_040938575.1 of Ambystoma mexicanum. NCBI lineage: Eukaryota > Metazoa > Chordata > Amphibia > Caudata > Ambystomatidae > Ambystoma > Ambystoma mexicanum. The sequence goes on along the minus strand of NC_090921.1, from coordinate 623,091,513 downwards.
CGCTAATGGCATCGTAGTTAACGGTCACGGGTCATGATCGTACCTGGCGGAAAACGATGGCGGTAACCATTTACCGCCATCGTTTTTTACTTAGCGCCAGGGTCGTAATGAGGCCCATTAAGACTACAGTCAAATCACTTTTAACTCCGGTCGACTTACAGAACTGGCAATTAAAAGCAAAAGAATTCTCAGTGGATCAAGACCTACCATATTTCCGAGGACGATTGTACTTGCCCAGTGAGAAAATACAAAAACAGGTAATCTCCTGTTATCACGATTCACTAATGGAGGGTCACCCTGGCATAACCAAAACCATGGAAAAGGTCAAAAGACATTTCTGGTGGCCATCATGGAAGAAGGACATTAGAGGCTTTGTAATCTCCTGCGGTGTGTGTGCCCAGAATAGGAGTCAGAAGGAGAAACCAGCCGGTCTCTTACACTCACTAGACATCCCTCCCTGTCCATGGCATACCCTGTCCATGGATTTCATCACGGACTTACCTCCATGCTCAGGGTATAATACCATTTTAGTAGTCGTGGATCTATTCTCCAAGATGGCTCACTTCATTCCCCTGAAGGGCCTACCTTCAGCTTCAGTATTAGCCCGAGAATTCTTAGAAAACATTGTTCGGTTACACGGTTTCCCCTCGGTTTTGGTCTCCGATAGGGGAAGTCAATTCATTTCCCACTTTTGGCGAAGTTGCTGTCGTTTAGCCCAAATTGATGTGAGACTTTCTACCAGTCACCATCCCCAAACTGACGGACAAACCGAGAGGACAAATCAAACTCTAGAGCAATATCTAGTTGCATGCTCCAACAAACTGAAAACCCTTGGAAGGACATTCTTTGGATCGCTGAATACGCCTATAACAATTCGACTCATTCTGGAACCGGGAAGACTCCCTTCTTCCTATTATACGGACACCATCCTAGAACCTCTAACCTGGATCCTCCCCAAGAATTCGAAACACCTGCTGTGGATCACTTGCACTCGGAGATCACTCATGCTTTTAAGGAAGCCACTGCCCATCTGCAAAGAGCTAAAGTTCAATTTAAGAAAGGAGCAGATCAGCACCGTAAAGAGGCCCCTCACTACGCAGTGGGAGATCAGGTCTGGTTATCCACTAAGCACCTACCTCTAAAAGGACCCCGCACTTTCATCCCGAGATACCTTGGACCCTATCTTATCTCTACCATAATTAATCCGGTGGCTATTAAATTGGAATTGCCTTCGCATATGAAAATACATCCAGTATTCCATGTCTCCTTACTAAAACCAGTGCAACCAGGAACCCGATTGACCGAACTCCCGGAACCTGTTTTAGTAGATGGAGAACTTGAGTTCGAAGTAAAGAACATCCTAGACTCCAAAATCTCCAAATCTAAATTATATTACCTGGTTGATTGGAAAGGATACGGCCCCCAGGAAAGGTCTTGGGAACCCTCAGAGCATGTCCACGCACCTCGTCTGGTCAAGAAATTCCATTTGAATCACCCCGACAAGCCAAAACCCCCGGAGAAGACACGCTTGGGAGGGGCCTTGAGGGGGGGTGCTGCCATGATCACTGCTTCCAAGGAGTCAGGAACAGCCCAACGTCCTTGGAAGCAGGCCCCTAACCGTTATCTTAGGCACCTGCCGGTCCCCACTGGGACCTTTTGGACCTTGTCCTGGCGCCGGTGGTACCAGGCTCATCAAAGCCATCGGTCCCGGCACTGGAAGCGCCGGGCTCATAATATGTATGAAGATGCTTGGGTGGACTTACCTGCAGCAGACCATGCTGCTTACTTACCAGCCACATAGGAATCCTCTGTGAACAGGAACTACTTTCTTACCTGGGTGGGGCAAGCTCCACTCCCTGGATACAACACGGGAACTCTTCTGGAACTGGAACTCTTTTCTTACTTAGGCGGGGCCGTGGAGGAAGACGCCTCATCACTCCAAGGCTATTTAAACCACACCCGATTGAACAAACGTGCTTCGCGTTATTCTGCATCTGCAGCAGAACGCTCACCGAGTCTGTTCCAGCCTTTCTTCCTTCCGATCCTGAACCTGCAAGAACAATACTTACCACTCCTGTATCCAGTATTCAGCAGCACCTGCAAAGACAAGAAACAACAGGTTAGCACTGCAACCTTTACACGCAGCGCTTTCCTCACCTGATCCATCGGCAGCGAACATTTCTTCACGCTGCACCTCCGCCTGTGAAGACAAAAGCATGGTTATTACTTACCGGCACTCTGCGAATTCCGGATTTCTTCAACGCTGCAACCCAGCATCTGAAAGACAAACGAAGAGACATTAGACAGGTATTTACTCACGTCCATCGCGCTCGCCACAGTAGAACGCCTGCAAATACTCTGGCGTTTTCCAGCATCTCTTCAGCACGAACTCACAGCTGCAAGGGAAAGAGACAGTTAGAGCGCTTGCATTTACTTACGCATTTCCAAGCGCTTCATTCCAAGGCTTTGGCTCCAACTTCGGCTCTCTTCACACCATCTCCTATCTCAAGAGCCCTGCAAGACAAATAGGAAAAATCATTATACAGAGTCCTGTTCTATATTAACGTGCCCGCGCACCTAAAGACTAAAAGGACTAAAAAGGTGTCCAGAAACTCACCGCTCGTGCAGTTAACGACGGTAGCGATCCTCTGATGTCAAGTGGCCTATGTTTCACCAGTGAAGGAACTGGCAACGGCACCCTGCACCAGACGCAGATGGAGAGTCCAGCATTCACCTATCTAAGGTGAGCACGTTGACCTGGGGGCTCTACGGAGAAGCTAAGAAGAGAGAGAGAGAGAGGGACATTCAACAACCCAGATCATTAACCCCCATATTCTTTCACCTGCAGAAATCTCACTCTTCGAGTTCGACACACAGTGCGAAGAGGTTTGGCCCCAGAAGCAAATCGAGTCCTGCACATCACTTTTCGGGTCACAGACACCTTCCTGCCAAGACCAGCGCCTCCGTGGGAATCAGGTGAGCGTTACAGAACGCGAAGCCCACCGCAAAACTCCTACCCATACGCAATGGAAACCTCAGACACTGATCAATTAGCCCAGTTGCTTGGGGAACTAAGAGCAGAAGTGCATGCAGCTCGTCAGGAAACAAACTCTCTAAGAAGAGAGCTGATAATTTCCAAGGAGCGAACAGAGGACCTCGCTAGGCAATTGCTACAAACGCAGGCAGGACAGACACCTTTGCCCGCTCCAGGAGGAAGTTATCCTTCTGCATCATCCTTAAATCCTGTGCAAATCAATCTACCCGGCAATGTGCCCTTGGCTCCACCCGAACGCTTTTCTGGTGACCCAAAGAAATTTGCAGTGTTCATTAACCAGTGCCGCCTACACTTCTTATGTGGACCAGCTGCCTTCCCAACAGATCAGACCAAGGTGGCTTTCGTGCTTTCTTATCTCAGTGGCAGCGCCGCAGATTGGTCGATCCCTTTAGTCACTCAGGATGATCCGGTTCTGCATGATTTCCAGGCCTTCCAGTCCAGCATGGAGAAACTGTTCGCAAGACATGCACAAGGGCAGGCCTTGGACAATGAACTTTTTTCGTTACGACAGGGTAATCAAGAACTCTTGACTTATATAGCCTCATTCAACAGACTTATAGTGGAAACTCAATGGCCTGAGGATAAGAGAATAACGCTCTTCTACAGAGGCCTGCGTGGAGAGCTCAAGGATGTGTTAGCTCAAGTCGTGAATCCTCCACAAGAATGCTCAGACTATATTGACTTAGTTGTCCAATTGGACCACAGATTACAGAACAGGAAGGCTGATCGTTCCAAATTTGATACCCAAATGTTTTCTAAACCACAGACCTCTACTAGGGGAGCTGACACTGTGGAACCCATGCAAATAGGGGGCATGAAAGGACCTTTAACCCAAAAGGAGCGGGAAAGAAGAAGACAGCTGCAATTATGCTTCTATTGCGGAAACTCGGGGCACTTTCTTCGAGACTGTCCAGTGAAACCAGCTAAGAAGGCTGTAGGAGCCGCAGATACCTGTACCACAAATTCTGAGCAGGGAAACGACCTAGCCCGACAAGTGTAGGGGTCCTCTTGCCGAGCGTTAAAATCTGTCCCGTGACCTCGCATTTCGTGGTGCCTATGGTCCTCATTAGTCCTGAACGTCCGGATCGTTTGCATGCAATTGAAGCTTACATCGACAGCGGAGCAATCGGTAATTATGTGGACCGTGAACTGGTATCAAGGATGAATCTACCCCTTGTCCATAAGGCAGTAAAAGACGTCATTACTACAGTGGATGGCACAGAGATAGCCTCCGGACCAGTAACGCACGCCACCCAAGAAGTGACGTTAGTGAGCCAAGATGGACACCGGGAGAAAATAGTGTTCGATGTGATCAAGGCCCCTCAGTTCCAGATCATTCTGGGAATCCCTTGGTTAGAGAAGCACAATCCTCAGATCGATTGGCGAGCAAAGACGGTTCAGTTTCCAGAATGTTTTACCACTTGTTATCCTCGGCCTGATGTTTCACTGGCGGCAATCTCTTCTGAGGTTCCCAAACTACCTCCCGAATACCAGGAATTCCAAGACGTCTTTCGGAAGGACCAAGCTAACACCCTGCCTCCTCATAGGTTTTACGACTGTCAAATAGATCTGATACCCGGAACAACTCCTCCTTGCAGTAGGATTTATGCCCTCACCGAGCCAGAGAATCTTCACCTCAGACAATATCTGGACCAGTACCTAGCTAACGGGTTTATCCGTCCTTCAAAATCTTCAGCTTCCTCGGCTTTGTTCTTCGTTCCGAAAAAGGAAGGAGACCTTAGGACTTGTATAGATTACCGCGCCCTGAATCAAATCACCGTTAAAAACAGATACCCGTTACCTTTGATCCCTGAACTCCTGGACCAAGTCAAAGACGCATGTATATATACAAAGTTGGATCTCAGAGGAGCCTACCATTTGGTACGAATAAAAGAGGGCGATGAATGGAAGACGGCCTTCCGCACTAAGTATGGGCTGTTTGAATATCAAGTTATGCCCTTTGGACTTTGCAACGCTCCTGCCGCCTTCCAGTATTTTATGAATGATGTCCTTAGAGAACTCATTGATGTGTGTGTTGTTGTCTACATTGATGACATCCTCGTCTATTCATCATCTGAAGAAGAACATCGGAAACACGTTAGAGAGGTCCTCGAGAGATTACGTCAACATAACCTTTTTGCTAAGCTCGAAAAATGCGTTTTCAACGTAACTGAAGTTGAGTTCCTGGGATTCATATTGTCACCTAACGGAGTCCATATGGATTCAAAGAAAGTCGATGCAATCATCAAGTGGCCTTCACCAACCTCTGTAAAAGGAGTCCAAAGCATGTTAGGCTTCGCTAACTTTTACCGCAGATTCATCCCTGAATTCTCTCGAATAGTCCAGCCCATCACCGCTCTGTTAAAGAAAAACAAACGTTTTGAGTGGTCTACCGAGGCAGAACAAGCTTTTCAGGATTTAAAGACTAAATTCATTTCTGCACCTGTTCTAAAACATCCTCGCCCAGAACTCCCCTACATCGTAGAAACAGATGCTTCTAGTCTTGCTATGGGGGCAGTTTTATCACAAAGGGATCCGGTCACACACCAATAATATCCTGTAGCCTTTTGGTCCCGCAAATTCTCGGCTCCCGAGATCAACTATTCAATTACAGACAATGAACTTTTAGCTATCAGATCGGCCTTTAAAGCCTGGCGGCATTATCTTTTGGGAGCCAGACACACAGTCACCGTAATGACTGATCACCGCAACTTACAGTATCTGAAGACAGCCAAAGCTCAGTCTTCCAGGCAGCTTCGCTGGGCTCTGTTTTTGGCTGAGTTTGACTTTATAATTACTTATCGACCAGGCAGTAAAAATGGAAAAGCAGATGCCCTCTCCCGGTTGGGAATAGATGAACATTTGACCAATCCAGAACCAATACCCATAATCCCAGAACAAAGGATTTTGGGCTTGGTCAGCGCTCAATCCTTTGAAGACATTAAGACTACAGTCAAATCACTTTTAACTCCGGTCGACTTACAGAACTGGCAATTAAAAGCAAAAGAATTCTCAGTGGATCAAGACCTACCATATTTCCGAGGACGATTGTACTTGCCCAGTGAGAAAATACAAAAACAGGTAATCTCCTGTTATCACGATTCACTAATGGAGGGTCACCCTGGCATAACCAAAACCATGGAAAAGGTCAAAAGACATTTCTGGTGGCCATCATGGAAGAAGGACATTAGAGACTTTGTAATCTCCTGCGGTGTGTGTGCCCAGAATAGGAGTCAGAAGGAGAAACCAGCCGGTCTCTTACACCCACTAGACATCCCTCCCAGTCCATGGCATACCCTGTCCATGGATTTCATCACAGACTTACCTCCATGCTCAGGGTATAATACCATTTTAGTAGTCGTGGATCTATTCTCCAAGATGGCTCACTTCATTCCCCTGAAGGGCCTACCTTCAGCTTCAGTATTAGCCCGAGAATTCTTAGAAAACATTGTTCGGTTACACGGTTTCCCCTCGGTTTTGGTCTCCGATAGGGGAAGTCAATTCATTTCCCACTTTTGGCGAAGTTGCTGTCGTTTAGCCCAAATTGATGAGAGACTTTCTACCAGTCACCATCCCCAAACTGATGGACAAACCGAGAGGACAAATCAAACTCTCGAGCAATATCTACGTTGCATGCTCCAACAAACTGAAAACCCTTGGAAGGACATTCTTTGGATCGCCGAATACGCCTATAACAATTCGACTCATTCTGGAACCGGGAAGACTCCCTTCTTCCTATTATACGGACAACATCCTAGAACCTCTAACCTGGATCCTCCCCAAGAATTCGAAACACCTGCTGTGGATCACTTGCACTCGGAGATCACTCGTGCTTTTAAGGAAGCCACTGCCCATCTGCAAAGAGCTAAAGCTCAATTTAAGAAAGGAGCAGATCAGCACCGTAAAGAGGCCCCTCACTACGCAGTGGGAGATCAGGTCTGGTTATCCACTAAGCACCTACCTTTAAAAGGACCCCGCACTTTCATCCCGAGATACCTTGGACCCTATCTTATCTCTACCATAATTAATCCGGTGGCTATTAAATTGGAATTGCCTTCGCATATGAAAATACATCCAGTATTCCATGTCTCCTTACTAAAACCAGTGCAACCAGGAACCCGATTGACCGAACTCCCGGAACCTGTTTTAGTAGATGGAGAACTTGAGTTCGAAGTAAAGAACATCCTAGACTCCAAAATCTCCAAATCTAAATTATATTACCTGGTTGATTGGAAAGGATACGGCCCCCAGGAAAGGTCTTGGGAACCCTCAGAGCATGTCCACGCACCTCGTCTGGTCAAGAAATTCCATTTGAATCACCCCGACAAGCCAAAACCCCCGGAGAAGACACGCTTGGGAGGGGCCTTGAGGGGGGGTGCTGCCATGATCACTGCTTCCAAGGAGTCAGGAACAGCCCAACGTCCTTGGAAGCAGGCCCCTAACCGTTATCTTAGGCACCAGCCGGTCCCCACTGGGACCTTTTGGACCTTTTCCTGGCGCCGGTGGCACCAGGCTCATCAAAGCCATCGGTCCCGGCACTGGAAGCGCCGGGCTCATAATATGTATGAAGATGCTTGGGTGGACTTACCTGCAGCAGACCATGCTGCTTACTTACCAGCCACATAGGAATCCTCTGTGAACAGGAACTACTTTCTTACCTGGGTGGGGCAAGCTCCACTCCCTGGATACAACACGGGAACTCTTCTGGAACTGGAACTCTTTTCTTACTTAGGCGGGGCCGTGGAGGAAGATGCCTCATCACTCCAAGGCTATTTAAACCACACCCGATTGAACAAACGTGCTTCGCGTTATTCTGCATCTGCAGCAGAACGCTCACCGAGTCTGTTCCAGCCTTTCTTCCTTCCGATCCTGAACCTGCAAGAACAATACTTACCACTCCTGTATCCAGTATTCAGCAGCACCTGCAAAGACAAGAAACAACAGGTTAGCACTGCAACCTTTGCACGCAGCGCTTTCCTCACCTGATCCATCGGCAGCGAACATTTCTTCTTGCTGCACCTCCGCCTGTGAAGACAAAAGCATGGTTATTACTTAACGGCACTCCGCGAATTACGGATTTCTTCAACGCTGCAACCCAGCTTCTGAAAGACAAACAAAGAGACATTAGACAGGTATTTACTCACGTCCATCGCGCTCGCCACAGTAGAACGCCTGCAAATACTCCGGCGTTTTCCAGCATCTCTTCAGCACGAACTCACAGCTGCAAGGGAAAAGAGACAGTTAGAGCGCTTGCATTTACTTACGCATTTCCAAGCGCTTCATTCCAAGGCTCTGGCTCCAACTTCGGCTCTCTTCACACCATCTCCTATCTCAAGAGCCCTGCAAGATAAATAGGAAAAAGCATTATACAGAGTCCTGTTCTATATTAACGTGCCCGCGCACCTAAAGACTAAAAGGACTAAAAAGGTGTCGAGAAACTCACCGCTCGTGCAGTTAACGACGGTAGCGATCCTCTGATGTCAAGAGGCCTATGTTTCAGCAGTGAAGGAACTGGCAACGGCACCCTGCACCAGACGCAGATGGAGAGTCCAGCATTCACCTATCTAAGGTGAGCACATTGACCTGGGGGCTCTACGGGGAAGCTAAGAAGAGAGAGAGAGAGAGGGACATTCAACAACCCAGATCATTAACCCCCATATTCTTTCACCTGCAGAAATCTCACTCTTCGAGTTCGACACACAGTGCGAAGAGGTTTGGCCCCAGAAGCAAATCGAGTCCTGCACATCACTTTTCGGGTCACAGACACCTTCCTGCCAAGACCAGCGCCTCCGTGGGAATCAGGTGAGCGTTACAGAACGCGAAGCCCACCGCAAAACTCCTACCCAGGCGCAATGGAAACCTCAGACACTGATCAATTAGCCCAGTTGCTTGGGGAACTAAGAGCAGAAGTGCATGCAGCTTGTCAGGAAACAAACTCTCTAAGAAGAGAGCTGATAATTTCCAAGGAGCGAACAGAGGACCTTGCTAGGCAATTGCTACAAACGCAGGCAGGACAGACACCTTTGCCCGCTCCAGGAGGAAGTTATCCTTCTGCATCATCCTTAAATCCTGTGCAAATCAATCTACCCGGCAATGTGCCCTTGGCTCCGCCCGAACGCTTTTCTGGTGACCCAAAGAAATTTGCAGTGTTCATTAACCAGTGCCGCCTACACTTCTTATGTGGACCAGCTGCCTTCCCAACAGATCAGACCAAGGTGGCTTTCGTGCTTTCTTATCTCAGTGGCAGCGCCACAGATTGGTCGATCCCTTTAGTCACTCAGGATGATCCGGTTCTGCATGATTTCCAGGCCTTCCAGTCCAGCATGGAGAAACTGTTCGCAAGACATGCACAAGGGCAGGCCTTGGACAATGAACTTCTTTCGTTACGACAGGGTAATCAAGAACTCTTGACTTATATAGCCTCATTCAACAGACTTATAGTGGAAACTCAATGGCCTGAGGATAAGAGAATAACGCTCTTCTACAGAGGCCTGCGTGGAGAGCTCAAGGATGTGTTAGCTCAAGTCGTGAATCCTCCACAAGAATGCTCAGACTATATTGACTTAGTTGTCCAATTGGACCACAGATTACAGAACAGGAAGGCTGATCGTTCCAAATTTGATACCCGAATGTTTTCTAAACCACAGACCTCTACTAGGGGAGCTGACACTGTGGAACCCATGCAAATAGGGGGCATGAAAGGACCTTTAACCCAAAAGGAGCGGGAAAGAAGAAGACAGCTACAATTATGCTTCTTTTGCGGAAACTCGGGGCACTTTCTTTGAGACTGTCCAGTGAAACCAGCTAAGAAGGCTGTAGGAGCCGCAGATACCTGTACCACAAATTCTGAGCAGGGAAACGACCTAGCCCGACAAGTGTAGAGGTCCTCTTGCCGAGCGTTAAAATCTGTCCCTTGACCTCGCATTTCGTGGTGCCTATGGTCCTCATTAGTCCTGAACGTCCGGATCGTTTGCATGCAATTGAAGCTTACATCGACAGCGGAGCAATCGGTAATTATGTGGACCGTGAACTGGTATCAAGGATGAATCTACCCCTTGTCCCTAAGGCAGTAAAAGACGTCATTACTACAGTGGATGGCACGGAGATAGCCTCTGGACCAGTAACGCACGCCACCCAAGAAGTGACGTTAGTGAGCCAAGATGGACACCGGGAGAAAATAGTGTTCGATGTGATCAAGGCCCCTGAGTTCCAGATCATTCTGGGAATCCCTTGGTTAGAGAAGCACAATCCTCAGATCGATTGGCGAGCAAAGACGGTTCAGTTTCCAGAATGTTTTACCACTTGTTATCCTCGGCCTGATGTTTCACTGGCGGCAATCTCTTCTGAGGTTCCCAAACTACCTCCCGAATACCAGGAATTCCAAGACGTCTTTCGGAAGGACCAAGCTAACACCCTGCCTCCTCATAGGTCTTACGACTGTCAAATAGATCTGATACCCGGAACAACTCCTCCTTGCAGTAGGATTTATGCCCTCACCGAGCCAGAGAATCTTCACCTCAGACAATATCTGGACCAGTACCTAGCTAACGGGTTTATCCGTCCTTCAAAATCTCCAGCTTCCTCGGCTTTGTTCTTCGTTCCGAAAAAGGAAGGAGACCTTAGGACTTGTATAGATTACCGCGCCCTGAATCAAATCACTGTTAAAAACAGATACCCGTTACCTTTGATCCCTGAACTCCTGGACCAAGTCAAAGACGCATGTATATATACAAAGTTGGATCTCAGAGGAGCCTACCATTTGGTACGAATAAAAGAGGGCGATGAATGGAAGACGGCCTTCCGCACTAAGTATGGGCTGTTTGAATATCAAGTTATGCCCTTTGGACTTTGCAACGCTCCTGCCGCCTTCCAGTATTTTATGAATGATGTCCTTAGAGAACTCATTGATGTGTGTGTTGTTGTCTACATTGATGACATCCTCGTCTATTCATCATCTGAAGAAGAACATCGGAAACACGTTAGAGAGGTCCTCGAGAGATTACGTCAACATAACCTTTTTGCTAAGCTCGAAAAATGCGTTTTCAACGTAACTGAAGTTGAGTTCCTGGGATTCATATTGTCACCTAACGGAGTCCATATGGATTCAAAGAAAGTCGATGCAATCATCAAGTGGCCTTCACCAACCTCTGTAAAAGGAGTCCAAAGCATGTTAGGCTTCGCTAACTTTTACCGCAGATTCATCCCTGCATTCTCTCGAATAGTCCAGCCCATCACCGCTCTGTTAAAGAAAAACAAACGTTTTGAGTGGTCTACCGAGGCAGAACAAGCTTTTCAGGATTTAAAGACTAAATTCATTTCTGCACCTGTTCTAAAACATCCTCGCCCAGAACTCCCCTACATCGTAGAAACAGATGCTTCTAGTCTTGCTATGGGGGCAGTTTTATCACAAAGGGATCCGGTCACACACCAATTACATCCTGTAGCCTTTTGGTCCCGCAAATTCTCGGCTCCCGAGATCAACTATTCAATTACAGACAAGGAACTTTTAGCTATCAGATAGGCCTTTAAAGCCTGGCGGCATTATCTTTTGGGAGCCAGACACACAATCACCGTAATGACTGATCACCGCAACTTACAGTATCTGAAGACAGCCAAAGCTCAGTCTTCCAGGCAGCTTCGCTGGGCTCTGTTTTTGGCTGAGTTTGACTTTATAATTACTTATCGACCAGGCAGTAAAAATGGAAAAGCAGATGCCCTCTCCCGGATGGGAATAGATGAACATTTGACCAATCCAGAACCAATACCCATAATCCCAGAACAAAGGATTTTGGGCTTGGTCAGCGCTCAATCCTTTGAAGACATTAAGACTACAGTCAAATCACTTTTAACTCCGGTCGACTTACAGAACTGGCAATTAAAAGGAAAAGAATTCTCAGTGGATCAAGACCTACCATATTTCCGAGGACGATTGTACTTGCCCAGTGAGAAAATACAAAAACAGGTAATCTCCTGTTATCACGATTCACTAATGGAGGGTCACCCTGGCATAACCAAAACCATGGAAAAGGTCAAAAAGACATTTCTGGTGGCCATCATGGAAGAAGGACATTAGAGACTTTGTAATCTCCTGCGGTGTGTGTGCCCAGAATAAGAGTCAGAAGGAGAAACCAGCCGGTCTCTTACACCCACTAGACATCCCTCCCTGTCCATGGCATACCCTGTCCATGGATTTCATCACGGACTTACCTCCATGCTCAGGGTATAATACCATTTTAGTAGTCGTGGATCTATTCTCCAAGATGGCTCACTTCATTCCCCTGAAGGGCCTACCTTCAGCTTCAGTATTAGCCCGAGAATTCTTAGAAAACATTGTTCGGTTACACGGTTTCCCCTCGGTTTTGGTCTCCGATAGGGGAAGTCAATTCATTTCCCACTTTTGGCGAAGTTGCTGTCGTTTAGCCCAAATTGATGTGAGACTTTCTACCAGTCACCATCCCCAAACTGACGGACAAACCGAGAGGACAAATCAAACTCTAGAGCAATATCTACGTTGCATGCTCCAACAAACTGAAAACCCTTGGAAGGACATTCTTTGGATCGCTGAATACGCCTATAACAATTCGACTCATTCTGGAACCGGGAAGACTCCCTTCTTCCTATTATACGGACACCATCCTAGAACCTCTAACCTGGATCCTCCCCAAGAATTCGAAACACCTGCTGTGGATCACTTGCACTCGGAGATCACTCGTGCTTTTAAGGAAGCCACTGCCCTTCTGCAAAGAGCTAAAGCTCAATTTAAGAAAGGAGCAGATCAGCACCGTAAAGAGGCCCCTCACTACGCAGTGGGAGATCAGGTCTGGTTATCCACTAAGCACCTACCTCTAAAAGGACCCCGCACTTTCATCCCGAGATACCTTGGACCCTATCTTATCTCTACCATAATTAATCCGGTGGCTATTAAATTGGAATTGCCTTCGCATATGAAAATACATCCAGTATTCCATGTCTCCTTACTAAAACCAGTGCAACCAGGAACCCGATTGACCGAACTCCCGGAACCTGTTTTAGTAGATGGAGAACTTGAGTTCGAAGTAAAGAACATCCTAGACTCCAAAATCTCCAAATCTAAATTATATTACCTGGTTGATTGGAAAGGATACGGCCCCCAGGAAAGGTCTTGGGAACCCTCAGAGCATGTCCACGCACCTCGTCTGGTCAAGAAATTCCATTTGAATCACCCCGACAAGCCAAAACCCCCGGAGAAGACACGCTTGGGAGGGGCCTTGAGGGGGGGTGCTGCCATGATCACTGCTTCCAAGGAGTCAGGAACAGCCCAACGTCCTTGGAAGCAGGCCCCTAACCGTTATCTTAGGCACCAGCCGGTCCCCACTGGGACCTTTTGGACCTTGTCCTGGCGCCGGTGGCACCAGGCTCATCAAAGCCATCGATCCCGGCACTGGAAGCGCCAGGCTCATAATATGTATGAAGATGCTTGGGTGGACTTACCTGCAGCAGACCATGCTGCTTACTTACCAGCCACATAGGAATCCTCTGTGAACAGGAACTACTTTCTTACCTGGGTGGGGCAAGCTCCACTCCCTGGATACAACACGGGAACTCTTCTGGAACTGGAACTCTTTTCTTACCTAGGCGGGGCCGTGGAGGAAGATACCTCATCACTCCAAGGCTATTTAAACCACACCCGATTGAACAAACGTGCTTCGCGTTATTCTGCATCTGCAGCAGAACGCTCACCGAGTCTGTTCCAGCCTTTCTTCCTTCCGATCCTGAACCTGCAAGAACAATACTTACCACTCCTGTATCCAGTATTCAGCAGCACCTGCAAAGACAAGAAACAACAGGTCAGCACTGCAACCTTTACACGCAGCGCTTTCCTCACCTGATCCATCGGCAGCGAACATTTCTTCACGCTGCACCTCCGCCTGTGAAGACAAAAGCATGGTTATTACTTACCGGCACTCCGCGAATTCCGGATTTCTTCAAATCTGCAACCCAGCATCTGAAAGACAAACAAAGAGACATTAGACAGGTATTTACTCACGTCCATCGCGCTCGCCACAGTAGAACGCCTGCAAATACTCCGGCGTTTTCCAGCATCTCTTCAGCACGAACTCACAGCTGCAAGGGAAAAGAGACAGTTAGAGCGCTTGCATTTACTTACGCATTTCCAAGCGCTTCATTCCAAGGCTCTGGCTCCAACTTCGGCTCTCTTCACACCATCTCCTATCTCAAGAGCCCTGCAAGACAAATAGGAAAAAGCATTATACAGAGTCCTGTTCTATATTAACGTGCCCGCGCACCTAAAGACTAAAAGGACTAAAAAGGTGTCCAGAAACTCACCGCTCGTGCAGTTAACGACGGTAGCGATCCTCTGATGTCAAGAGGCCTATGTTTCACCAGTGAAGGAACTGGCAACGGCACCCTGCACCAGACGCAGATGGAGAGTCCAGCATTCACCTATCTAAGGTGAGCACGTTGACCTGGGGACTCTACGGAGAAGCTAAGAAGAGAGAGAGAGAGAGGGACATTCAACAACCCAGATCATTAACCCCCATATTCTTTCACCTGCAGAAATCTCACTCTTCGAGTTCGACACACAGTGCGAAGAGGTTTGGCCCCAGAAGCAAATCGAGTCCTGCACATCACTTTTCGGGTCACAGACACCTTCCTGCCAAGACCAGCGCCTCCGTGGGAATCAGGTGAGCGTTACAGAACGCGAAGCCCACCGCAAAACTCCTACCCAGGCGCAATGGAAACCTCAGACACTGATCAATTAGCCCAGTTGCTTGGGGAACTAAGAGCAGAAGTGCATGCAGCTTGTCAGGAAACAAACTCTCTAAGAAGAGAGCTGATAATTTCCAAGGAGCGAACAGAGGACCTTGCTAGGCAATTGCTACAAACGCAGGCAGGACAGACACCTTTGCCCGCTCCAGGAGGAAGTTATCCTTCTGCATCATCCTTAAATCCTGTGCAAATCAATCTACCCGGCAATGTGCCCTTGGCTCCGCCCGAACGCTTTTCTGGTGACCCAAAGAAATTTGCAGTGTTCATTAACCAGTGCCGCCTACACTTCTTATGTGGACCAGCTGCCTTCCCAACAGATCAGACCAAGGTGGCTTTCGTGCTTTCTTATCTCAGTGGCAGCGCCGCAGATTGGTCGATCCCTTTAGTCACTCAGGATGATCCGGTTCTGCATGATTTCCAGGCCTTCCAGTCCAGCATGGAGAAACTGTTCGCAAGACATGCACAAGGGCAGGCCTTGGACAATGAACTTCTTTCGTTACGACAGGGTAATCAAGAACTCTTGACTTATATAGCCTCATTCAACAGACTTATAGTGGAAACTCAATGGCCTGAGGATAAGAGAATAACGCTCTTCTACAGAGGCCTGCGTGGAGAGCTCAAGGATGTGTTAGCTCAAGTCGTGAATCCTCCACAAGAATGCTCAGACTATATTGACTTAGTTGTCCAATTGGACCACAGATTACAGAACAGGAAGGCTGATCGTTCCAAATTTGATACCCGAATGTTTTCTAAACCACAGACCTCTACTAGGGGAGCTGACACTGTGGAACCCATGCAAATAGGGGGCATGAAAGGACCTTTAACCCAAAAGGAGCGGGAAAGAAGAAGACAGCTACAATTATGCTTCTTTTGCGGAAACTCGGGGCACTTTCTTCGAGACTGTCCAGTGAAACCAGCTAAGAAGGCTGTAGGAGCCGCAGATACCTGTACCACAAATTCTGAGCAGGGAAATGACCTAGCCCGACAAGTGTAGAGGTCCTCTTGCCGAGCGTTAAAATCTGTCCCTTGACCTCGCATTTCGTGGTGCCTATGGTCCTCATTAGTCCTGAACGTCCAGATCGTTTGCATGCAATTGAAGCTTACATCGACAGCGGAGCAATCGGTAATTATGTGGACCGTGAACTGGTATCAAGGATGAATCTACCCCTTGTCCCTAAGGCAGTAAAAGACGTCATTACTACAGTGGATGGCACGGAGATAGCCTCTGGACCAGTAACGCACGCCACCCAAGAAGTGACGTTAGTGAGCCAAGATGGACACCGTGAGAAAATAGTGTTCGATGTGATCAAGGCCCCTGAGTTCCAGATCATTCTGGGAATCCCTTGGTTAGAGAAGCACAATCCTCAGATCGATTGGCGAGCAAAGACGGTTCAGTTTCCAGAATGTTTTACCACTTGTTATCCTCGGCCTGATGTTTCACTGGCGGCAATCTCTTCTGAGGTTCCCAAACTACCTCCCGAATACCAGGAATTCCAAGACGTCTTTCGGAAGGACCAAGCTAACACCCTGCCTCCTCATAGGTCTTACGACTGTCAAATAGATCTGATACCCGGAACAACTCCTCCTTGCAGTAGGATTTATGCCCTCACCGAGCCAGAGAATCTTCACCTCAGACAATATCTGGACCAGTACCTAGCTAACGGGTTTATCCGTCCTTCAAAATCTCCAGCTTCCTCGGCTTTGTTCTTCGTTCCGAAAAAGGAAGGAGACCTTAGGACTTGTATAGATTACCGCGCCCTGAATCAAATCACTGTTAAAAACAGATACCCGTTACCTTTGATCCCTGAACTCCTGGACCAAGTCAAAGACGCATGTATATATACAAAGTTGGATCTCAGAGGAGCCTACCATTTGGTACGAATAAAAGAGGGCGATGAATGGAAGACGGCCTTCCGCACTAAGTATGGGCTGTTTGAATATCAAGTTATGCCCTTTGGACTTTGCAACGCTCCTGCCGCCTTCCAGTATTTTATGAATGATGTCCTTAGAGAACTCATTGATGTGTGTGTTGTTGTCTACATTGATGACATCCTCGTCTATTCATCATCTGAAGAAGAACATCGGAAACACGTTAGAGAGGTCCTCGAGAGATTACGTCAACATAACCTTTTTGCTAAGCTCGAAAAATGCGTTTTCAACGTAACTGAAGTTGAGTTCCTGGGATTCATATTGTCACCTAACGGAGTCCATATGGATTCAAAGAAAGTCGATGCAATCATCAAGTGGCCTTCACCAACCTCTGTAAAAGGAGTCCAAAGCATGTTAGGCTTCGCTAACTTTTACCGCAGATTCATCCCTGAATTCTCTCGAATAGTCCAGCCCATCACCGCTCTGTTAAAGAAAAACAAACGTTTTGAGTGGTCTACCGAGGCAGAACAAGCTTTTCAGGATTTAAAGACTAAATTCATTTCTGCACCTGTTCTAAAACATCCTCGCCCAGAACTCCCCTACATCGTAGAAACAGATGCTTCTAGTCTTGCTATGGGGGCAGTTTTATCACAAAGGGATCCGGTCACACACCAATTACATCCTGTAGCCTTTTGGTCCCGCAAATTCTCGGCTCCCGAGATCAACTATTCAATTACAGACAAGGAACTTTTAGCTATCAGATAGGCCTTTAAAGCCTGGCGGCATTATCTTTTGGGAGCCAGACACACAGTCACCGTAATGACTGATCACCGCAACTTACAGTATCTGAAGACAGCCAAAGCTCAGTCTTCCAGGCAGCTTCGCTGGGCTCTGTTTTTGGCTGAGTTTGACTTTATAATTACTTATCGACCAGGCAGTAAAAATGGAAAAGCAGATGCCCTCTCCCGGTTGGGAATAGATGAACATTTGACCAATCCAGAACCAATACCCATAATCCCAGAACAAAGGATTTTGGGCTTGGTCAGCGCTCAATCCTTTGAAGACATTAAGACTACAGTCAAATCACTTTTAACTCCGGTCGACTTACAGAACTGGCAATTAAAAGCAAAAGAATTCTCAGTGGATCAAGACCTACCATATTTCCGAGGACGATTGTACTTGCCCAGTGAGAAAATACAAAAACAGGTAATCTCCTGTTATCACGATTCACTAATGGAGGGTCACCCTGGCATAACCAAAACCATGGAAAAGGTCAAAAGACATTTCTGGTGGCCATCATGGAAGAAGGACATTAGAGACTTTGTAATCTCCTGCGGTGTGTGTGCCCAGAATAAGAGTCAGAAGGAGAAACCAGCCGGTCTCTTACACCCACTAGACATCCCTCCCTGTCCATGGCATACCCTGTCCATGGATTTCATCACGGACTTACCTCCATGCTCAGGGTATAATACCATTTTAGTAGTCGTGGATCTATTCTCCAAGATGGCTCACTTCATTCCCCTGAAGGGCCTACCTTCAGCTTCAGTATTAGCCCGAGAATTCTTAGAAAACATTGTTCGGTTACACGGTTTCCCCTCGGTTTTGGTCTCCGATAGGGGAAGTCAATTCATTTCCCACTTTTGGCGAAGTTGCTGTCGTTTAGCCCACATTGATGTGAGACTTTCTACCAGTCACCATCCCCAAACTGACGGACAAACCGAGAGGACAAATCAAACTCTAGAGCAATATCTACGTTGCATGCTCCAACAAACTGAAAACCCTTGGAAGGACATTCTTTGGATCGCTGAATACGCCTATAACAATTCGACTCATTCTGGAACCGGGAAGACTCCCTTCTTCCTATTATACGGACACCATCCTAGAACCTCTAACCTGGATCCTCCCCAAGAATTCGAAACACCTGCTGTGGATCACTTGCACTCGGAGATCACTCGTGCTTTTAAGGAAGCCACTGCCCTTCTGCAAAGAGCTAAAGCTCAATTTAAGAAAGGAGCAGATCAGCACCGTAAAGAGGCCCCTCACTACGCAGTGGGAGATCAGGTCTGGTTATCCACTAAGCACCTACCTCTAAATGGACCCCGCACTTTCATCCCGAGATACCTTGGACCCTATCTTATCTCTACCATAATTAATCCGGTGGCTATTAAATTGGAATTGCCTTCGCATATGAAAATACATCCAGTATTCCATGTCTCCTTACTAAAACCAGTGCAACCAGGAACCCGATTGACCGAACTCCCGGAACCTGTTTTAGTAGATGGAGAACTTGAGTTCGAAGTAAAGAACATCCTAGACTCCAAAATCTCCAAATCTAAATTATATTACCTGGTTGATTGGAAAGGATACGGCCCCCAGGAAAGGTCTTGGGAACCCTCAGAGCATGTCCACGCACCTCGTCTGGTCAAGAAATTCCATTTGAATCACCCCGACAAGCCAAAACCCCCGGAGAAGACACGCTTGGGAGGGGCCTTGAGGGGGGGTGCTGCCATGATCACTGCTTCCAAGGAGTCAGGAACAGCCCAACTCCTTGGAAGCAGGCCCCTAACCGTTATCTTAGGCACCAGCCGGTCCCCACTGGTACCTTTTGGACCTTGTCCTGGCGCCGGTGGCACCAGGCTCATCAAAGCCATCGATCCCGGCACTGGAAGCGCCAGGCTCATAATATGTATGAAGATGCTTGGGTGGACTTACCTGCAGCAGACCATGCTGCTTACTTACCAGCCACATAGGAATCCTCTGTGAACAGGAACTACTTTCTTACCTGGGTGGGGCAAGCTCCACTCCCTGGATACAACACGGGAACTCTTCTGGAACTGGAACTCTTTTCTTACCTAGGCGGGGCCGTGGAGGAAGACACCTCATCACTCCAAGGCTATTTAAACCACACCCGATTGAACAAACGTGCTTCGCGTTATTCTGCATCTGCAGCAGAACGCTCACCGAGTCTGTTCCAGCCTTTCTTCCTTCCGATCCTGAACCTGCAAGAACAATACTTACCACTCCTGTATCCAGTATTCAGCAGCACCTGCAAAGACAAGAAACAACAGGTTAGCACTGCAACCTTTACACGCAGCGCTTTCCTCACCTGATCCATCGGCAGCGAACATTTCTTCACGCTGCACCTCCGCCTGTGAAGACAAAAGCATGGTTATTACTTACCGGCACTCCGCGAATTCCGGATTTCTTCAAATCTGCAACCCAGCATCTGAAAGACAAACGAAGAGACATTAGACAGGTATTTACTCACGTCCATCGCGCTCGCCACAGTAGAACGCCTGCAAATACTCCGGCATTTTCCAGCATCTCTTCAGCACGAACTCACAGCTGCAAGGGAAAAGAGACAGTTAGAGCGCTTGCATTTACTTACGCATTTCCAAGCGCTTCATTCCAAGGCTCTGGCTCCAACTTCGGCTCTCTTCACACCATCTCCTATCTCAAGAGCCCTGCAAGACAAATAGGAAAAAGCATTATACAGAGTCCTGTTCTATATTAACGTGCCCGCGCACCTAAAGACTAAAAGGACTAAAAAGGTGTCCAGAAACTCACCGCTCGTGCAGTTAACGACGGTAGCGATCCTCTGATGTCAAGAGGCCTATGTTTCACCAGTGAAGGAACTGGCAACGGCACCCTGCACCAGACGCAGATGGAGAGTCCAGCATTCAACTATCTAAGGTGAGCACGTTGACCTGGGGACTCTACGGAGAAGCTAAGAAGAGAGAGAGAGAGAGGGACATTCAACAACCCAGATCATTAACCCCCATATTCTTTCACCTGCAGAAATCTCACTCTTCGAGTTCGACACACAGTGCGAAGAGGTTCGGCCCCAGAAGCAAATCGAGTCCTGCACATCACTTTTCGGGTCACAGACACCTTCCTGCCAAGACCAGCGCCTCCGTGGGAATCAGGTGAGCGTTACAGTTACACTGAAGGAGCGTGATAGTGTGTTCTGAAACATATAAATGGAATAAAGTGAAAAGGGAGCACTGCTTTGCTGAAAACCCAAAATTACCCTTCAAAATGAAACTTTTTCACTCTTTAAAAATGCTGCTTTGACATTAATTGCATCTGTTCTGTCTTAAACTACTGTGATTCAAAAGGCCCTGCCATGCCTAGGATATTTCATTGTGCTTCACCAAACCCAGGCATAATTCCTGAATGACAGGCCCTATCAAACCAACTCTGAAAGAAATCAACAAGGAACTTACACTTTTACTGGCACGGGAAAACGCGTCAATTTCATTACAAATGTATCAAAGCTCAGTAGTTCAAAAGAGACTCCAGCTATCTGAACCAGGTCAGTTTCAAGGTATCTGTGCTCCAGACAAAACTCCTGCATTCAGGAAAATAACTATAGCTGCAAGACAGTGTGGGAATCTGATGAAGATGCAAAATCGAATTTGAAAGGAAATGCTAGCAGTTTTCAACACATGGGTAAAAATGGGCTTTTGCAAAACTGAAGGAGGAAAATGCCAATTTAAAAAAGGAAACTGTTGAAGAAAAGCTTGCATTACCTAGTAATGTGAAGAGGTTTGTAGCTGGTAATAATACACACATAGGCTATCTTATTACACGGGTTCGTTTTAAGTCCAGACCCAAAATAAGAAAATAAAGATTTTAAAACACATAGGCTAGAATTTGCAAGCTCTCAAAAACCAGTTATTCCAGATGGCTTAGCTAAAAGCCTTCCTCTAAGGAAGGGAGACACACCATAAACTCTCAGCAGAGACTAGCACCCCACTGATAATTATAGTGTGGGAAGAATCTAGGCTAGGCTAACCCATTGACAATGGAACTCGCAGGGCAAGAAAGTTTGAAGTGTGAAGGGGCAATAAAACCTTCAACTAAGCTGAGATACCCCCACCTTGCTTTGAAGGAAATGACAGTTGGTAACCGTGGACGGAAGGAAATAAAAATGATCCAGTGGCAAGGACTGCCATTGGTGTCCAAAGACTATTTCATAAATAAACCTTAAAGACTTTTATCTCTGCAGCAAGACTTTGTAAAAATTTAGAATTGTTGCAGCGTAAAAGTGAAATTCGGGCTTTCTTTTAAAACTTGGTAGAATTCATTGACACCTTGGGGACAGAAATGGTGAAGTATAGCGGATCACAAGAAAAGCATCCGTGTTGCAAATGCAAATTTTTGTACATACATCCCTTATGATAATCTACTCCCATGTATAAAGTTATAGAATTTTGAGTAATATAATTCCCATTGAAAATCTCAAAAAACTGGTAGAAGGGCGTAACAAGGTCTAACAGACTAGGGGATTGGACTGTATTGTGCTGCACAAAATATGTAACCTGTGTATATCATTTGCTAAGAGATTGCAATTCTATAAATGTATGTTTGTGGCAAAATCGGATTTTAGTTAAAGTAACTGTGGGAGGTTTTTGGACATTGTAAAACTCACACCATAAATCTGACATCATTTTCCTGAAATTCAACCAGCTGAGAGCGAGGCGGAGACTATCACCCTTGTCCAATCCCGTTGTTAGAGGCATGCTTAGTTAAGCCTGGCCCATTCATATACTTTGATGATGTCACAAGGCATTCAAAATAAGAGTCCCTGACAAGACTCTAGACAGACACACACACTCTTCCTTATTTACCTGCGCCGGCGTGCTGTTCCTGTTTCATCCATCCAGATTCCAGATCCCAACTACAAGGCCAAAACATTGCTGACCCTACTCCACGGCCCACTACAAAACCCAAGCATTGCTGATCCTGCTCCAGCAAGGCCTCAATTCTGAAAACCCACTACCATTCCCAAATAACCAAAGGGGAAAGCTGTGGTGTTTTTGGGAAGCATCCTGATGCACCTAACTGCATGCCTGCTGCAATCCTGCCATCCACTTGACCTTTAGTTTCCAATGACCACAATTGCCAGTCCAGGAGTGCCATCCGGTGACCAGAACTGCACAGACGTTTGCCAGCCGCCCTGCCGTGTAGTGACCAGAACCCTTGATGGTCCAAAATCCCAAACTAAAAGTGGACTGTAAGTATCGCCACCCCAACTAAACCCATAGCCTATCTTGTCTTTGTTCTCATTCCACTCTCTAAGTCATCCTATCCTTACCCTGCTAACTTGTTAAAACTGTCAGGATAATTCTTGCAACCCTGCCCTTGATTCTGGTGCTAGCACCACCTCTTTAGTAATTTTGACTTGTGTAATCCTAAGCCATTAGTCCTATTTCGAGTGATCGGAATAGTTCCGCCAAGGTTGGACGCTGGGGGGAGAGGGTTGAACTTGTGAATCAACCCTTGAGTTTACTGTGTCCGAATCAGTGTCTTTCACCTGTTTTTATTAAAAACCGTTTGGTGAATTTTAGGCAGGAATGGAAAAATTGAAACTTTCACACATGTCATTTTGCTACAATCTGTTTTAAACTTTCCACTCATTTTCAAACTGTATGTTTTGGGTAATCCATTGTTTGTGATTGTTAGTGTCTTTGCATTTTTGCTTTAGTGAGGAATTATATTTGCTTCAAGGTTTTTAACACACATTAATTATTTACTTGTCCATTTCCTTGTGTCATTTTATAACATTGCAATGGGCTTAAAATCTGTTTATCCACTCAGAATTGATTATTTGCGGGTTGAGGGAACATTGCAGGGGGACATTCTAACTTAGATGCTATCTTTCCTAAATCAAAAAGTGCTCCTATTTCGCTGTGCTGTGTCTATGTTCCACTAGAAGGTTAAAAGCATTGCTCACATTCTCATTGTAATTATCACCCCATTGGTGATTGCAGCCCCATATTAAATGTGTATGATTTATTTTGAATTTTAAAATAATTAAATAAATATTGTATTTTACCAACCAGCATGGTTATTGGTCCGTAGTGACCCGGGGTATTTGAAAAGGACGTGTGATATGAGTGGGGTACCATCTCAATATTGAATCAATATAAAAAGATAAGCATTTCAGTCATGCTCTGCATACTAGGCCCAGACCAAGGTATGTGTCGCTGATTGAAATCCTTAACATCTCCAATCCATTTGAAAGTGGATGACTGGTTGGTCAATATGTGAATCCTTGTTGGCCATGAGAAAAACATTTTTCTCGTCACACATCCATCAGAAATGACAAACCAATCGGTTACCTAACTTTTTCCTGGGGTCCATTGAACAGGGAATTTAGCATCTCTTTCCCAAAATAATTTCCCTTTCCAACATTTACACATGCTATACAGAGAATTATAGGGCGACAAAACTGCAATGGGAGTTGGGACCGCCTACCAGTCTGCTACCAGTCTGCTGGCTCCACAGAAGGTTGCTGATGCAGTATGCCAAGTGCGTGCTGGGCAGCTGTGGAGTTACTTTGCCCCATTAAATCTGATCCACAGTTGCTCTGGTGGTGAGCAGGTGGCAGTACACTGCATGGCTGCCTGGAATGGGGGTTCTGGCCTAGCTCCCGTTTAGGTGGCGCACACTGGACCGTCTGCTGGCTGTTGGTGCTGGGTTACGATAAAGCTTGTCCCAGTGGGACCCTGACTGACATTTAGTATCCCTGAGCAAGGGAAAAAGATAACTGCAGAGGGGTAGGGTTGCTCACTATTGTACACGAGTGTACGCTATCTAGTGCCTGGCAGCAGTAGGCTGAAGTCGTACACGGTCAGGCCCCCATAGGGTCCTTTAGCACACCTAAAGTCTAGAGCCTAGGGGTGCAAGGAAATAGTGCTGAGCATGAATAGCCATTAAGAACAGTAAAATCTGGAAAAAATGGCACTGACATCTAAAACAAAGAGGGTGCCTACTGCAAGGAAAAGGAGAACGAAGGAGCCAACACGGCTGTTCAACTTGCATGGCATGACTAAATACATGTAATCAACACTCAAATGAACATTGAGGAGTCAGAAGCTGTCAGCTTCTGGCCTTAAAACAGATAAGATGAGTATAATTCTAAAGTCAGCATAAGATCTAACCTGGTCACTGGTGCAGACACCGGCACCGATACAGCTACCAATCCACTGTCAAACATGACTGCCATTGATAGTGCAGAGGTGAACCTGTTGGGTGGGATGGAAATGATGATGGAGATCACAGTGAGTGTAAAAGAGGGCCCTCAGTTAGTGATGGCACTAGACGGCTCAGGTGTGGGCAGCAAAGAGCTAAGGAATAATTCCCCACAAACTGTAGACGCTGCTGGCACATCTCAGGATACTCCATCTCATGATATCCCATCTGACAAATGGATTCTTGTTGAAGCATTAGATCACTCAATCGACCACATGTATGTTGAAAACTGCCTGGAGGTCCTTGATAACAGGGGAGCTGGGAGGAATACAGGGGGTTACGTCGAAGCAGAAGTAGTGCCCCACCCCATTAACATTGGAAATGCAGCAGCGGGCCAACATAAGACTGCGATACTAGCATCCTTTGCAGAAATCCCAATGATGAATTCTATTATTACAGATAGATAGCCACATGGGCGATCCCCAATGCTCTGGCCCCTGATAGGGTCCATGGTCCTCCTGGAGTTGGCAGGGAAGTGACCTTGACAGATCCTACTGGGGATGATGAGGGTGATAGGGAAGATAGTTTCTCTCTTCTGCGAGCTCAAGAAATATACCCTAAGACGAGATCTATTCTCCCCTCAAAACTGTGGTTCAATGGATAGAATAATGGATGGCAGCAGACCCCAAAGATAAGCGGAAAGAGGATATTTCAGTTTCCCTTCTTGCCACGGCAGCAAGAGTTGACACCATGTCCAGGGAGCTGAACAATTATATGCAGACAATGTATGAGTAGGGCAATGAAGGCACAGGGATGAATTGCTCCTGCATAAGTGTGTTGGTGATATTGAGAGGCTGACAAGAGCTTTACTTGGTCGACAAGTGCTGCAGCCTAGTCGTCAGACAGGACAGAGTTGAAATAATCACGGCTGATGGAACATCAGAGACGGAGTCAGTATTGTATGGGAAACTGCTGGAAGAGCAGCATGCTATTGCACAATGCAACACAACTTCCCACCAAGAGTGTGTAGAAAAGAGCAGTGCAGAGCCTTCCAAACAGACTAATGTATAAACAAAGGTGTCTGTGTATATACATGTAAAATCTTTTAAGAACTCTGGCTCCTGTCTGATTACATATTTTGCAATGGATGTAGTGTGCGAGTTGGCTTTGTGAATCCTTATATTAGACTTTGCATACTAAACTGTAAGGAAGCACTCAAAGCAAGGGGGGTTGTTGTGTTTGTAGATCATTGTTCAAAATATGTCACTCACATGATGCTTGCCACACATCTATTAATGGAACTCTGTCTTTATCGTCTCGGAAAGCAGGAGCACGCAAAGTTCATATGGAAACGATCCCTAAGACCTTGCGATTAGGTTGATCGATCCAATAACTGGAACAATTGCTAAGAAAGAACTATGGTCAAAATTGCATCTCGAGTAAAGCATCAGATAGTGGGCCTCATTACGACCCTGGCGCTAAGTGAAAAACGATGGCGGTAAATGGTTACCGCCATCGTTTTCCGCCAGGTCCGATCATGACCCGTGACCGTTAACTACGATGCCATTAGCGGCATCGTAGTTAATGCTGCCGCTAACTGCGCTAAGGGTGCACGCACGCGACCGCCCACACCGTACTTAGCGCCATGGCGGAAAGGTACGCAAATGCCGACCCAAGCGGACATGCACCTAACGCCATCACCCAGCCCGTTAAGTACCTTACCGCCATGGTGCTAATAACGCCATCGCGAACCAACCGTAAAGGGCCATGTTAAGTGAATGCAGCTGCCACAGGTGCACAGAAACAGCACAGGTGAAGGCAATACAGACTCAGGAAGTACAAAAAGAGCACACCCCACCCCTTCCCACACCCAGTCACACTCCACAATGATACCAATACGACTAGCAATGTTGGGGCTGGAGGACCTGATAGCAATGCATGTGCTACAACAGCAACAACAACAACAGGCAGCACAGAGGAGACGCAGGAGGAGAAGGAGGGCAAGGCAGGCCCAGCAAGCCCCACCAGCACAGCCAGTGCCACCACGCAGGCAGCCCCCAATCCCACGCATCAGAGCCAATCCATTCAACCTCACTGCTGAGCAGATCCACACCCTGTACCGTTTGGACCGGGACACCATCACCGCCATCGTAGACATGACACACAACGACATCGTCAGCATGATAGAAACTCCAACCGCCACCCCCCCCCTACTGAAGGTAGTGTCTGTACTCCACTTCCTGGCCACAGGCACCTACCAGCACACAGTGGGGCACCTGCATGGCATTTCACAACCATTATTCTCACGAACACTCATCCAAGTGCTTGATGCCCTCCTCAAGCACACAGATGACCACATCTCATTACCACGGACTGGCCAGGAGATTGCAAACACCAAAGTGGGTTTCCATGCACTAGCCGGCATACCCGGTTGCATTGGTGCCATCGACTGCACCCATGTGGAATTGGTGGTTCCACGTGCCATGGAGGTACCGTACCGCAACCGGAAACAGTTCCACTCAATCAACGTGCAAATGGTCTGTGACTCCAACAAGATCATCACACATTGTTGTGCCCGATTCCCCGGATCAACCCATGATTCTATGGTCCTGAGGAACTCCACAATACCACGCTACATGGAGTGACATGCAGGGCCAAGATCCTGGCTACTCGGTGAGTCCAATGTCATGGAAGTGGGCAGGTGAATGACGTACCGATGCATACTCCACCTGGCTGAAGGGGGGGGGATGATGCATACTTCACCTGCCTGAAAGGGGGCGGGGGGTGATGCATACTCCACCTGGCTGAAAGGGGGGGGGGATGATGCATACTCCACCTGGCTGAAAGGAGGGGGGTGGATGCATACGCCACCTGGCTGTGAGTAACACAGAGAACGGAGACAGAGGATGGGCACTCACAATGCACACAACCCCTCTGCATACATTGGGTGATGGCATGCAAAACAGGCCATGGGAGCCATGAGCATATACTGGTTGCATTGTGTGAATCAATTAGTGCATGTAGAAGTGAGCCAAAGTAACAGTTGGATGCAAGCCATGGTGGAACATCATGTTCTTCATCAGACAACATGACTGACACATACATTCTCGCCTACATACAGGTGATGCAGGCTATCCCCTGAAGAGGTGGCTCCTTACACCAGTCCGGAACCCGCAGAACCAGCACGAGGAGGGCTTCAACCGTGCACATACACGTACTCGTGTGGTCATAGAGCAGACATTCGGCCTATTGAAGGCACGGTTCCGAAGCCTCAGCAGGTCTGGTGGGGCACTCCTGTATGGCCATGAGAAGGTGGCAAAGATCGTCATGGCATGTGTCATGCTACACAATATGTGCGTCAGACGGAATGTGCCCCTGCCCTCTGACGCAGAACTGCAACCACCTGACGATGAGGATGAGGAGGGTGCAGATGGGGCGGCACCCCATGGAGGAGGCGATGCACAGGAGGGGCGTGCAATGCGCCAAAGTATCATCGACCACTGCTTCTAGCACACACGGCTGGTGCGTATCACATGGTGACTGCACTTGGGGCACTGTGTGGCTCTGGGACATGCACACTGTGGACTGTACACCAATAAAGCACACATACGCAATGAAAATGTCCACACATTTCTTTTTCGGAAAGAAAAAAGTGTATTCAAACTATGAAACGTCGTGACACACCCCCTCCCACCTCCCCCCTGCACACCCCAACACACCCCCTCCCACCTCCCCCTGCACACCCCAACACACCCCCTCCCACCTCCCCCCTGCAAACCCCAACACACCCCCTCCCACCTCCCCCCTGCACACCCCAACACACCCCCTCCCACCTCCCCCCTGCACACCCAACACACCCCCTCCCACTTCCCCCCTGCACACCCCAACACACCCCCTCCCACCTCCCCCCTGCACACCCCAACACACCCCCTCCCACCTCCCCCCTGCACACCCCAACACACCCCTTCCCACCTCCCCCCTGCACACCCCAACACACCCCCTCCCACCTCCCCCCTGCACACCCCAACACACCCCATGTAGGTGTCAACAGATGCCTGTGACAGTGGCCACAGGCTGTTACAAGCCCCCTCTCCCGGCCCCGGGGGCACCCCTGGCTGTGGAGCGCAGGTTACGTCCGGAACGTCACACGGGGCTGCTCTGTGCAGAACTGGCAGTGGAGGATGTCCCTGCCTGCCCCCGTGCATGCACGTCCTGTAGGGTGTGGGTGAGCTCAGTGAGCGCACGACGCAAGCCGGCAAGTTCAGCACAGATGTCCCTGGACATGGCCTGCATGGCATCCCTCAGGGTGGCAGTGCTCTGCGCTACTTCGGCCCTTAGGGTCTCCGTGGCCTATTCAATGGTTGCCCTAGCCCCCACACATTCTGCGGCATGCTCAGTCAGCATCGTGGACAGTTGTTGCTGCCGTTCTGTGATGTCCTCGAGGGACTGCTGCCCCTGCTGGCCCATGGCCAGTGCTGGTGGTGTGATGGAGGGGCTGCTCCCCTCCTGTGGAGTGAGGACTGGGCATGGGGTGGAAGGCCACTCCTCTACCTCTGTGTGCCCCTGTGTGTGATCCTCATGGGGGCTGGCATCTGAGAAACAGGGGGAATGTAGTAGGTCAGTGGGGCTTCTGACCTCGTGCTCTATGTCTGAGTCTGAACATGCAGCTATTGCAGCTGTCTCACCGATGTTGCTGCTGGGCGCTGACCCGGTGCCTTCTGTGGCAGGCAATGTCGGTAGAGGTGGAGCAGCTGCTGCTGGCCTGCTGCCTACAGGGGTGCTTGCCGGTGGGACGTCCGGTATGCTCGCAGTGGGTCCTGCTTGTTGTGGGGTCTGCCTCACTGCAGCTGAGGTTGAGGGTGCGGGGACGGTATTGATGGCCTTCTTGGCTCTCTTCGTCGCAGGGGTGTCCTGGTCCTCGGGGTGTGAATCTGTGCCTGTGGTGGAGCAAAGGAGGGAGGGCGTTATTGATGGGTCTGCGAACTTTGGAATGACAATGATTGACATTATTCTGGTCAGTAGATGAGGCAGATTTCAGGCAGGGCCATGCAGGTTGTCTCCTTTTAGTGTGGAATGTGATGGAGAGTCCAGCATTCACCTATCTAAGGTGAGCACATTGACCTGGGGGCTCTACGGGGAAGCTAAGAAGAGAGAGAGAGAGAGGGACATTCAACAACCCAGATCATTAACCCCCATATTCTTTCACCTGCAGAAATCTCACTCTTCGAGTTCGACACACAGTGCAAAGAGGTTTGGCCCCAGAAGCAAATCGAGTCCTGCACATCACTTTTCGGGTCACAGACACCTTCCTGCCAAGACCAGCGCCTCCGTGGGAATCAGGTGAGCGTTACAGAACGCGAAGCCCACCGCAAAACTCCTACCCAGGCGCAATGGAAACCTCAGACACTGATCAATTAGCCCAGTTGCTTGGGGAACTAAGAGCAGAAGTGCATGCAGCTTGTCAGGAAACAAACTCTCTAAGAAGAGAGCTGATAATTTCCAAGGAGCGAACAGAGGACCTTGCTAGGCAATTGCTACAAACGCAGGCAGGACAGACACCTTTGCCCGCTCCAGGAGGAAGTTATCCTTCTGCATCATCCTTAAATCCTGTGCAAATCAATCTACCCGGCAATGTGCCCTTGGCTCCGCCCGAACGCTTTTCTGGTGACCCAAAGAAATTTGCAGTGTTCATTAACCAGTGCCGCCTACACTTCTTATGTGGACCAGCTGCCTTCCCAACAGATCAGACCAAGGTGGCTTTCGTGCTTTCTTATCTCAGTGGCAGCGCCACAGATTGGTCGATCCCTTTAGTCACTCAGGATGATCCGGTTCTGCATGATTTCCAGGCCTTCCAGTCCAGCATGGAGAAACTGTTCGCAAGACATGCACAAGGGCAGGCCTTGGACAATGAACTTCTTTCGTTACGACAGGGTAATCAAGAACTCTTGACTTATATAGCCTCATTCAACAGACTTATAGTGGAAACTCAATGGCCTGAGGATAAGAGAATAACGCTCTTCTACAGAGGCCTGCGTGGAGAGCTCAAGGATGTGTTAGCTCAAGTCGTGAATCCTCCACAAGAATGCTCAGACTATATTGACTTAGTTGTCCAATTGGACCACAGATTACAGAACAGGAAGGCTGATCGTTCCAAATTTGATACCCGAATGTTTTCTAAACCACAGACCTCTACTAGGGGAGCTGACACTGTGGAACCCATGCAAATAGGGGGCATGAAAGGACCTTTAACCCAAAAGGAGCGGGAAAGAAGAAGACAGCTACAATTATGCTTCTTTTGCGGAAACTCGGGGCACTTTCTTCGAGACTGTCCAGTGAAACCAGCTAAGAAGGCTGTAGGAGCCGCAGATACCTGTACCACAAATTCTGAGCAGGGAAACGACCTAGCCCGACAAGTGTAGAGGTCCTCTTGCCGAGCGTTAAAATCTGTCCCTTGACCTCGCATTTCGTGGTGCCTATGGTCCTCATTAGTCCTGAACGTCCGGATCGTTTGCATGCAATTGAAGCTTACATCGACAGCGGAGCAATCGGTAATTATGTGGACCGTGAACTGGTATCAAGGATGAATCTACCCCTTGTCCCTAAGGCAGTAAAAGCCGTCATTACTACAGTGGATGGCACGGAGATAGCCTCTGGACCAGTAACGCACGCCACCCAAGAAGTGACGTTAGTGAGCCAAGATGGACACCGGGAGAAAATAGTGTTCGATGTGATCAAGGCCCCTGAGTTCCAGATCATTCTGGGAATCCCTTGGTTAGAGAAGCACAATCCTCAGATCGATTGGCGAGCAAAGACGGTTCAGTTTCCAGAATGTTTTACCACTTGTTATCCTCGGCCTGATGTTTCACTGGCGGCAATCTCTTCTGAGGTTCCCAAACTACCTCCCGAATACCAGGAATTCCAAGACGTCTTTCGGAAGGACCAAGCTAACACCCTGCCTCCTCATAGGTCTTACGACTGTCAAATAGATCTGATACCCGGAACAACTCCTCCTTGCAGTAGGATTTATGCCCTCACCGAGCCAGAGAATCTTCACCTCAGACAATATCTGGACCAGTACCTAGCTAACGGGTTTATCCGTCCTTCAAAATCTCCAGCTTCCTCGGCTTTGTTCTTCGTTCCGAAAAAGGAAGGAGACCTTAGGACTTGTATAGATTACCGCGCCCTGAATCAAATCACTGTTAAAAACAGATACCCGTTACCTTTGATCCCTGAACTCCTGGACCAAGTCAAAGACGCATGTATATATACAAAGTTGGATCTCAGAGGAGCCTACCATTTGGTACGAATAAAAGAGGGCGATGAATGGAAGACGGCCTTCCGCACTAAGTATGGGCTGTTTGAATATCAAGTTATGCCCTTTGGACTTTGCAACGCTCCTGCCGCCTTCCAGTATTTTATGAATGATGTCCTTAGAGAACTCATTGATGTGTGTGTTGTTGTCTACATTGATGACATCCTCGTCTATTCATCATCTGAAGAAGAACATCGGAAACACGTTAGAGAGGTCCTCGAGAGATTACGTCAACATAACCTTTTTGCTAAGCTCGAAAAATGC
Organism: Ambystoma mexicanum; assembly: GCF_040938575.1. Taxonomy (NCBI): domain Eukaryota; kingdom Metazoa; phylum Chordata; class Amphibia; order Caudata; family Ambystomatidae; genus Ambystoma; species Ambystoma mexicanum. The sequence goes on along the minus strand of NC_090921.1, from coordinate 623,059,264 downwards.
GTTTTCAACGTAACTGAAGTTGAGTTCCTGGGATTCATATTGTCACCTAACGGAGTCCATATGGATTCAAAGAAAGTCGATGCAATCATCAAGTGGCCTTCACCAACCTCTGTAAAAGGAGTCCAAAGCATGTTAGGCTTCGCTAACTTTTACCGCAGATTCATCCCTGCATTCTCTCGAATAGTCCAGCCCATCACCGCTCTGTTAAAGAAAAACAAACGTTTTGAGTGGTCTACCGAGGCAGAACAAGCTTTTCAGGATTTAAAGACTAAATTCATTTCTGCACCTGTTCTAAAACATCCTCGCCCAGAACTCCCCTACATCGTAGAAACAGATGCTTCTAGTCTTGCTATGGGGGCAGTTTTATCACAAAGGGATCCGGTCACACACCAATTACATCCTGTAGCCTTTTGGTCCCGCAAATTCTCGGCTCCCGAGATCAACTATTCAATTACAGACAAGGAACTTTTAGCTATCAGATAGGCCTTTAAAGCCTGGCGGCATTATCTTTTGGGAGCCAGACACACAATCACCGTAATGACTGATCACCGCAACTTACAGTATCTGAAGACAGCCAAAGCTCAGTCTTCCAGGCAGCTTCGCTGGGCTCTGTTTTTGGCTGAGTTTGACTTTATAATTACTTATCGACCAGGCAGTAAAAATGGAAAAGCAGATGCCCTCTCCCGGATGGGAATAGATGAACATTTGACCAATCCAGAACCAATACCCATAATCCCAGAACAAAGGATTTTGGGCTTGGTCAGCGCTCAATCCTTTGAAGACATTAAGACTACAGTCAAATCACTTTTAACTCCGGTCGACTTACAGAACTGGCAATTAAAAGGAAAAGAATTCTCAGTGGATCAAGACCTACCATATTTCCGAGGACGATTGTACTTGCCCAGTGAGAAAATACAAAAACAGGTAATCTCCTGTTATCACGATTCACTAATGGAGGGTCACCCTGGCATAACCAAAACCATGGAAAAGGTCAAAAAGACATTTCTGGTGGCCATCATGGAAGAAGGACATTAGAGACTTTGTAATCTCCTGCGGTGTGTGTGCCCAGAATAAGAGTCAGAAGGAGAAACCAGCCGGTCTCTTACACCCACTAGACATCCCTCCCTGTCCATGGCATACCCTGTCCATGGATTTCATCACGGACTTACCTCCATGCTCAGGGTATAATACCATTTTAGTAGTCGTGGATCTATTCTCCAAGATGTCTCACTTCATTCCCCTGAAGGGCCTACCTTCAGCTTCAGTATTAGCCCGAGAATTCTTAGAAAACATTGTTCGGTTACACGGTTTCCCCTCGGTTTTGGTCTCCGATAGGGGAAGTCAATTCATTTCCCACTTTTGGCGAAGTTGCTGTCGTTTAGCCCAAATTGATGTGAGACTTTCTACCAGTCACCATCCCCAAACTGACGGACAAACCGAGAGGACAAATCAAACTCTAGAGCAATATCTACGTTGCATGCTCCAACAAACTGAAAACCCTTGGAAGGACATTCTTTGGATCGCTGAATACGCCTATAACAATTCGACTCATTCTGGAACCGGGAAGACTCCCTTCTTCCTATTATACGGACACCATCCTAGAACCTCTAACCTGGATCCTCCCCAAGAATTCGAAACACCTGCTGTGGATCACTTGCACTCGGAGATCACTCGTGCTTTTAAGGAAGCCACTGCCCTTCTGCAAAGAGCTAAAGCTCAATTTAAGAAAGGAGCAGATCAGCACCGTAAAGAGGCCCCTCACTACGCAGTGGGAGATCAGGTCTGGTTATCCACTAAGCACCTACCTCTAAAAGGACCCCGCACTTTCATCCCGAGATACCTTGGACCCTATCTTATCTCTACCATAATTAATCCGGTGGCTATTAAATTGGAATTGCCTTCGCATATGAAAATACATCCAGTATTCCATGTCTCCTTACTAAAACCAGTGCAACCAGGAACCCGATTGACCGAACTCCCGGAACCTGTTTTAGTAGATGGAGAACTTGAGTTCGAAGTAAAGAACATCCTAGACTCCAAAATCTCCAAATCTAAATTATATTACCTGGTTGATTGGAAAGGATACGGCCCCCAGGAAAGGTCTTGGGAACCCTCAGAGCATGTCCACGCACCTCGTCTGGTCAAGAAATTCCATTTGAATCACCCCGACAAGCCAAAACCCCCGGAGAAGACACGCTTGGGAGGGGCCTTGAGGGGGGGTGCTGCCATGATCACTGCTTCCAAGGAGTCAGGAACAGCCCAACGTCCTTGGAAGCAGGCCCCTAACCGTTATCTTAGGCACCAGCCGGTCCCCACTGGGACCTTTTGGACCTTGTCCTGGCGCCGGTGGCACCAGGCTCATCAAAGCCATCGATCCCGGCACTGGAAGCGCCAGGCTCATAATATGTATGAAGATGCTTGGGTGGACTTACCTGCAGCAGACCATGCTGCTTACTTACCAGCCACATAGGAATCCTCTGTGAACAGGAACTACTTTCTTACCTGGGTGGGGCAAGCTCCACTCCCTGGATACAACACGGGAACTCTTCTGGAACTGGAACTCTTTTCTTACCTAGGCGGGGCCGTGGAGGAAGACACCTCATCACTCCAAGGCTATTTAAACCACACCCGATTGAACAAACGTGCTTCGCGTTATTCTGCATCTGCAGCAGAACGCTCACCGAGTCTGTTCCAGCCTTTCTTCCTTCCGATCCTGAACCTGCAAGAACAATACTTACCACTCCTGTATCCAGTATTCAGCAGCACCTGCAAAGACAAGAAACAACAGGTCAGCACTGCAACCTTTACACGCAGCGCTTTCCTCACCTGATCCATCGGCAGCGAACATTTCTTCACGCTGCACCTCCGCCTGTGAAGACAAAAGCATGGTTATTACTTACCGGCACTCCGCGAATTCCGGATTTCTTCAAATCTGCAACCCAGCATCTGAAAGACAAACAAAGAGACATTAGACAGGTATTTACTCACGTCCATCGCACTCGCCACAGTAGAACGCCTGCAAATACTCCGGCGTTTTCCAGCATCTCTTCAGCACGAACTCACAGCTGCAAGGGAAAAGAGACAGTTAGAGCGCTTGCATTTACTTACGCATTTCCAAGCGCTTCATTCCAAGGCTCTGGCTCCAACTTCGGCTCTCTTCACACCATCTCCTATCTCAAGAGCCCTGCAAGACAAATAGGAAAAAGCATTATACAGAGTCCTGTTCTATATTAACGTGCCCGCGCACCTAAAGACTAAAAGGACTAAAAAGGTGTCCAGAAACTCACCGCTCGTGCAGTTAACGACGGTAGCGATCCTCTGATGTCAAGAGGCCTATGTTTCAGCAGTGAAGGAACTGGCAACGGCACCCTGCACCAGACGCAGATGGAGAGTCCAGCATTCGCCTATCTAAGGTGAGCACGTTGACCTGGGGACTCTATGGAGAAGCTAAGAAGAGAGAGAGAGAGAGGGACATTCAACAACCCAGATCATTAACCCCCATATTCTTTCACCTGCAGAAATCTCACTCTTCGAGTTCGACACACAGTGCGAAGAGGTTTGGCCCCAGAAGCAAATCGAGTCCTGCACATCACTTTTCGGGTCACAGACACCTTCCTGCCAAGACCAGCGCCTCCGTGGGAATCAGGTGAGCGTTACAGAACGCGAAGCCCACCGCAAAACTCCTACCCAGGCGCAATGGAGACCTCAGACACTGATCAATTAGCCCAGTTGCTTGGGGAACTAAAAGCAGAAGTGCATGCAGCTTGTCAGGAAACAAACTCTCTAAGAAGAGAGCTGATAATTTCCAAGGAGCGAACAGAGGACCTTGCTAGGCAATTGCTACAAACGCAGGCAGGACAGACACCTTTGCCCGCTCCAGGAGGAAGTTATCCTTCTGCATCATCCTTAAATCCTGTGCAAATCAATCTACCCGGCAATGTGCCCTTGGCTCCGCCCGAACGCTTTTCTGGTGACCCAAAGAAATTTGCAGTGTTCATTAACCAGTGCCGCCTACACTTCTTATGTGGACCAGCTGCCTTCCCAACAGATCAGACCAAGGTGGCTTTCGTGCTTTCTTATCTCAGTGGCAGCGCCGCAGATTGGTCGATCCCTTTAGTCACTCAGGATGATCCGGTTCTGCATGATTTCCAGGCCTTCCAGTCCAGCATGGAGAAACTGTTCGCAAGACATGCACAAGGGCAGGACTTGGACAATGAACTTCTTTCGTTACGACAGGGTAATCAAGAACTCTTGACTTATATAGCCTCATTCAACAGACTTATAGTGGAAACTCAATGGCCTGAGGATAAGAGAATAACGCTCTTCTACAGAGGCCTGCGTGGAGAGCTCAAGGATGTGTTAGCTCAAGTCGTGAATCCTCCACAAGAATGCTCAGACTATATTGACTTAGTTGTCCAATTGGACCACAGATTACAGAACAGGAAGGCTGATCGTTCCAAATTTGATACCCGAATGTTTTCTAAACCACAGACCTCTACTAGGGGAGCTGACACTGTGGAACCCATGCAAATAGGGGGCATGAAAGGACCTTTAACCCAAAAGGAGCGGGAAAGAAGAAGACAGCTACAATTATGCTTCTTTTGCGGAAACTCGGGGCACTTTCTTCGAGACTGTCCAGTGAAACCAGCTAAGAAGGCTGTAGGAGCCGCAGATACCTGTACCACAAATTCTGAGCAGGGAAACGACCTAGCCCGACAAGTGTAGAGGTCCTCTTGCCGAGCGTTAAAATCTGTCCCTTGACCTCGCATTTCGTGGTGCCTATGGTCCTCATTAGTCCTGAACGTCCAGATCGTTTGCATGCAATTGAAGCTTACATCGACAGCGGAGCAATCGGTAATTATGTGGACCGTGAACTGGTATCAAGGATGAATCTACCCCTTGTCCCTAAGGCAGTAAAAGACGTCATTACTACAGTGGATGGCACGGAGATAGCCTCTGGACCAGTAACGCACGCCACCCAAGAAGTGACGTTAGTGAGCCAAGATGGACACCGGGAGAAAATAGTGTTCGATGTGATCAAGGCCCCTGACTTCCAGATCATTCTGGGAATCCCTTGGTTAGAGAAGCACAATCCTCAGATCGATTGGCGAGCAAAGACGGTTCAGTTTCCAGAATGTTTTACCACTTGTTATCCTCGGCCTGATGTTTCACTGGCGGCAATCTCTTCTGAGGTTCCCAAACTACCTCCCGAATACCAGGAATTCCAAGACGTCTTTCGGAAGGACCAAGCTAACACCCTGCCTCCTCATAGGTCTTACGACTGTCAAATAGATCTGATACCCGGAACAACTCCTCCTTGCAGTAGGATTTATGCCCTCACCGAGCCAGAGAATCTTCACCTCAGACAATATCTGGACCAGTACCTAGCTAACGGGTTTATCCGTCCTTCAAAATCTCCAGCTTCCTCGGCTTTGTTCTTCGTTCCGAAAAAGGAAGGAGACCTTAGGACTTGTATAGATTACCGCGCCCTGAATCAAATCACTGTTAAAAACAGATACCCGTTACCTTTGATCCCTGAACTCCTGGACCAAGTCAAAGACGCATGTATATATACAAAGTTGGATCTCAGAGGAGCCTACCATTTGGTACGAATAAAAGAGGGCGATGAATGGAAGACGGCCTTCCGCACTAAGTATGGGCTGTTTGAATATCAGGTTATGCCCTTTGGACTTTGCAACGCTCCTGCCGCCTTCCAGTATTTTATGAATGATGTCCTTAGAGAACTCATTGATGTGTGTGTTGTTGTCTACATTGATGACATCCTCGTCTATTCATCATCTGAAGAAGAACATCGGAAACACGTTAGAGAGGTCCTCGAGAGATTACGTCAACATAACCTTTTTGCTAAGCTCGAAAAATGCGTTTTCAACGTAACTGAAGTTGAGTTCCTGGGATTCATATTGTCACCTAACGGAGTCCATATGGATTCAAAGAAAGTCGATGCAATCATCAAGTGGCCTTCACCAACCTCTGTAAAAGGAGTCCAAAGCATGTTAGGCTTCGCTAACTTTTACCGCAGATTCATCCCTGAATTCTCTCGAATAGTCCAGCCCATCACCGCTCTGTTAAAGAAAAACAAACGTTTTGAGTGGTCTACCGAGGCAGAACAAGCTTTTCAGGATTTAAAGACTAAATTCATTTCTGCACCTGTTCTAAAACATCCTCGCCCAGAACTCCCCTACATCGTAGAAACAGATGCTTCTAGTCTTGCTATGGGGGCAGTTTTATCACAAAGGGATCCGGTCACACACCAATTACATCCTGTAGCCTTTTGGTCCCGCAAATTCTCGGCTCCCGAGATCAACTATTCAATTACAGACAAGGAACTTTTAGCTATCAGATAGGCCTTTAAAGCCTGGCGGCATTATCTTTTGGGAGCCAGACACACAGTCACCGTAATGACTGATCACCGCAACTTACAGTATCTGAAGACAGCCAAAGCTCAGTCTTCCAGGCAGCTTCGCTGGGCTCTGTTTTTGGCTGAGTTTGACTTTATAATTACTTATCGACCAGGCAGTAAAAATGGAAAAGCAGATGCCCTCTCCCGGTTGGGAATAGATGAACATTTGACCAATCCAGAACCAATACCCATAATCCCAGAACAAAGGATTTTGGGCTTGGTCAGCGCTCAATCCTTTGAAGATATTAAGACTACAGTCAAATCACTTTTAACTCCGGTCGACTTACAGAACTGGCAATTAAAAGCAAAAGAATTCTCAGTGGATCAAGACCTACCATATTTCCGAGGACGATTGTACTTGCCCAGTGAGAAAATACAAAAACAGGTAATCTCCTGTTATCACGATTCACTAATGGAGGGTCACCCTGGCATAACCAAAACCATGGAAAAGGTCAAAAGACATTTCTGGTGGCCATCATGGAAGAAGGACATTAGAGACTTTGTAATCTCCTGCGGTGTGTGTGCCCAGAATAAGAGTCAGAAGGAGAAACCAGCCGGTCTCTTACACCCACTAGACATCCCTCCCTGTCCATGGCATACCCTGTCCATGGATTTCATCACGGACTTACCTCCATGCTCAGGGTATAATACCATTTTAGTAGTCGTGGATCTATTCTCCAAGATGGCTCACTTCATTCCCCTGAAGGGCCTACCTTCAGCTTCAGTATTAGCCCGAGAATTCTTAGAAAACATTGTTCGGTTACACGGTTTCCCCTCGGTTTTGGTCTCCGATAGGGGAAGTCAATTCATTTCCCACTTTTGGCGAAGTTGCTGTCGTTTAGCCCACATTGATGTGAGACTTTCTACCAGTCACCATCCCCAAACTGACGGACAAACCGAGAGGACAAATCAAACTCTAGAGCAATATCTACGTTGCATGCTCCAACAAACTGAAAACCCTTGGAAGGACATTCTTTGGATCGCTGAATACGCCTATAACAATTCGACTCATTCTGGAACCGGGAAGACTCCCTTCTTCCTATTATACGGACACCATCCTAGAACCTCTAACCTGGATCCTCCCCAAGAATTCGAAACACCTGCTGTGGATCACTTGCACTCGGAGATCACTTGTGCTTTTAAGGAAGCCACTGCCCTTCTGCAAAGAGCTAAAGCTCAATTTAAGAAAGGAGCAGATCAGCACCGTAAAGAGGCCCCTCACTACGCAGTGGGAGATCAGGTCTGGTTATCCACTAAGCACCTACCTCTAAATGGACCCCGCACTTTCATCCCGAGATACCTTGGACCCTATCTTATCTCTACCATAATTAATCCGGTGGCTATTAAATTGGAATTGCCTTCGCATATGAAAATACATCCAGTATTCCATGTCTCCTTACTAAAACCAGTGCAACCAGGAACCCGATTGACCGAACTCCCGGAACCTGTTTTAGTAGATGGAGAACTTGAGTTCGAAGTAAAGAACATCCTAGACTCCAAAATCTCCAAATCTAAATTATATTACCTGGTTGATTGGAAAGGATACGGCCCCCAGGAAAGGTCTTGGGAACCCTCAGAGCATGTCCACGCACCTCGTCTGGTCAAGAAATTCCATTTGAATCACCCCGACAAGCCAAAACCCCCGGAGAAGACACGCTTGGGAGGGGCCTTGAGGGGGGGTGCTGCCATGATCACTGCTTCCAAGGAGTCAGGAACAGCCCAACTCCTTGGAAGCAGGCCCCTAACCGTTATCTTAGGCACCAGCCGGTCCCCACTGGGACCTTTTGGACCTTGTCCTGGCGCCGGTGGCACCAGGCTCATCAAAGCCATCGATCCCGGCACTGGAAGCGCCAGGCTCATAATATGTATGAAGATGCTTGGGTGGACTTACCTGCAGCAGACCATGCTGCTTACTTACCAGCCACATAGGAATCCTCTGTGAACAGGAACTACTTTCTTACCTGGGTGGGGCAAGCTCCACTCCCTGGATACAACACGGGAACTCTTCTGGAACTGGAACTCTTTTCTTACCTAGGCGGGGCCGTGGAGGAAGACACCTCATCACTCCAAGGCTATTTAAACCACACCCGATTGAACAAACGTGCTTCGCGTTATTCTGCATCTGCAGCAGAACGCTCACCGAGTCTGTTCCAGCCTTTCTTCCTTCCGATCCTGAACCTGCAAGAACAATACTTACCACTCCTGTATCCAGTATTCAGCAGCACCTGCAAAGACAAGAAACAACAGGTTAGCACTGCAACCTTTACACGCAGCGCTTTCCTCACCTGATCCATCGGCAGCGAACATTTCTTCACGCTGCACCTCCGCCTGTGAAGACAAAAGCATGGTTATTACTTACCGGCACTCCGCGAATTCCGGATTTCTTCAAATCTGCAACCCAGCATCTGAAAGACAAACGAAGAGACATTAGACAGGTATTTACTCACGTCCATCGCGCTCGCCACAGTAGAACGCCTGCAAATACTCCGGCGTTTTCCAGCATCTCTTCAGCACGAACTCACAGCTGCAAGGGAAAAGAGACAGTTAGAGCGCTTGCATTTACTTACGCATTTCCAAGCGCTTTATTCCAAGGCTCTGGCTCCAACTTCGGCTCTCTTCACACCATCTCCTATCTCAAGAGCCCTGCAAGACAAATAGGAAAAAGCATTATACAGAGTCCTGTTCTATATTAACGTGCCCGCGCACCTAAAGACTAAAAGGACTAAAAAGGTGTCCAGAAACTCACCGCTCGTGCAGTTAACGACGGTAGCGATCCTCTGATGTCAAGAGGCCTATGTTTCACCAGTGAAGGAACTGGCAACGGCACCCTGCACCAGACACAGATGGAGAGTCCAGCATTCACCTATCTAAGGTGAGCACGTTGACCTGGGGACTCTACGGAGAAGCTAAGAAGAGAGAGAGAGAGAGGGACATTCAACAACCCAGATCATTAACCCCCATATTCTTTCACCTGCAGAAATCTCACTCTTCGAGTTCGACACACAGTGCGAAGAGGTTCGGCCCCAGAAGCAAATCGAGTCCTGCACATCACTTTTCGGGTCACAGACACCTTCCTGCCAAGACCAGCGCCTCCGTGGGAATCAGGTGAGCGTTACAGTTACACTGAAGGAGCGTGATAGTGTGTTCTGAAACATATAAATGGAATAAAGTGAAAAGGGAGCACTGCTTTGCTGAAAACCCAAAATTACCCTTCAAAATGAAACTTTTTCACTCTTTAAAAATGCTGCTTTGACATTAATTGCATCTGTTCTGTCTTAAACTACTGTGATTCAAAAGGCCCTGCCATGCCTAGGATATTTCATTGTGCTTCACCAAACCCAGGCATAATTCCTGAATGACAGGCCCTATCAAACCAACTCTGAAAGAAATCAACAAGGAACTTACACTTTTACTGGCACGGGAAAACGCGTCAATTTCATTACAAATGTATCAAAGCTCAGTAGTTCAAAAGAGACTCCAGCTATCTGAACCAGGTCAGTTTCAAGGTATCTGTGCTCCAGACAAAACTCCTGCATTCAGGAAAATAACTATAGCTGCAAGACAGTGTGGGAATCTGATGAAGATGCAAAATCGAATTTGAAAGGAAATGCTAGCAGTTTTCAACACATGGGTAAAAATGGGCTTTTGCAAAACTGAAGGAGGAAAATGCCAATTTAAAAAAGGAAACTGTTGAAGAAAAGCTTGCATTACCTAGTAATGTGAAGAGGTTTGTAGCTGGTAATAATACACACATAGGCTATCTTATTACACAGGTTTGTTTTAAATCCAGACCCAAAATAAGAAAATAAAGATTTTAAAACACATAGGCTAGAATTTGCAAGCTCTCAAAAACCAGTTATTCCAGATGGCTTAGCTAAAAGCCTTCCTCTAAGGAAGGGAGACACACCATAAACTCTCAGCAGAGACTAGCACCCCACTGATAATTATAGTGTGGGAAGAATCTAGGCTAGGCTAACCCATTGACAATGGAACTCGCAGGGCAAGAAAGTTTGAAGTGTGAAGGGGCAATAAAACCTTCAACTAAGCTGAGATACCCACACCTTGCTTTGAAGGAAATGACAGTTGGTAACCGTGGACGGAAGGAAATAAAAATGATCCAGTGGCAAGGACTGCCATTGGTGTCCAAAGACTATTTCATAAATAAACCTTAAAGACTTTTATCTCTGCAGCAAGACTTTGTAAAATTGTAGAATTGTTGCAGCGTAAAAGTGAAATTTGGGCATTCTTTTAAAACTTGGTAGAATTCATTGACACCTTCATTGTTGAAGAAAAGCTTGCATTACCTAGTAATGTGAAGAGGTTTGTAGCTGGTAATAATACACACATAGGCTATCTTATTACACAGGTTCGTTTTAAGTCCAGACCCAAAATAAGAAAATAAAGATTTTAAAACACATAGGCTAGAATTTGCAAGCTCTCAAAAACCAGTTATTCCAGATGGCTTAGCTAAAAGCCTTCCTCTAAGGAAGGGAGACACACCATAAACTCTCAGCAGAGACTAGCACCCCACTGATAATTATAGTGTGGGAAGAATCTAGGCTAGGCTAACCCATTGACAATGGAACTCGCAGGGCAAGAAAGTTTGAAGTGTGAAGGGGCAATAAAACCTTCAACTAAGCTGAGATACCCCCACCTTGCTTTGAAGGAAATGACAGTTGGTAACCGTGGACGGAAGGAAATAAAAATGATCCAGTGGCAAGGACTGCCATTGGTGTCCAAAGACTATTTCATAAATAAACCTTAAAGACTTTTATCTCTGCAGCAAGACTTTGTAAAAATTTAGAATTGTTGCAGCGTAAAAGTGAAATTCGGGCTTTCTTTTAAAACTTGGTAGAATTCATTGACACCTTGGGGACAGAAATGGTGAAGTATAGCGGATCACAAGAAAAGCATCCGTGTTGCAAATGCAAATTTTTGTACATACATCCCTTATGATAATCTACTCCCATGTATAAAGTTATAGAATTTTGAGTAATATAATTCCCATTGAAAATCTCAAAAAACTGGTAGAAGGGCGTAACAAGGTCTAACAGACTAGGGGATTGGACTGTATTGTGCTGCACAAAATATGTAACCTGTGTATATCATTTGCTAAGAGATTGCAATTCTATAAATGTATGTTTGTGGCAAAATCGGATTTTAGTTAAAGTAACTGTGGGAGGTTTTTGGACATTGTAAAACTCACACCATAAATCTGACATCATTTTCCTGAAATTCAACCAGCTGAGAGCGAGGCGGAGACTATCACCCTTGTCCAATCCCGTTGTTAGAGGCATGCTTAGTTAAGCCTGGCCCATTCATATACTTTGATGATGTCACAAGGCATTCAAAATAAGAGTCCCTGACAAGACTCTAGACAGACACACACACTCTTCCTTATTTACCTGCGCCGGCGTGCTGTTCCTGTTTCATCCATCCAGATTCCAGATCCCAACTACAAGGCCAAAACATTGCTGACCCTACTCCACGACCCACTACAAAACCCAAGCATTGCTGATCCTGCTCCAGCAAGGCCTCAATTCTGAAAACCCACTACCATTCCCAAATAACCAAAGGGGAAAGCTGTGGTGTTTTTGGGAAGCATCCTGATGCACCTAACTGCATGCCTGCTGCAATCCTGCCATCCACTTGACCTTTAGTTTCCAATGACCACAATTGCCAGTCCAGGAGTGCCATCCGGTGACCAGAACTGCACAGACGTTTGCCAGCCGCCCTGCCGTGTAGTGACCAGAACCCTTGATGGTCCAAAATCCCAAACTAAAAGTGGACTGTAAGTATCGCCACCCCAACTAAACCCATAGCCTATCTTGTCTTTGTTCTCATTCCACTCTCTAAGTCATCCTATCCTTACCCTGCTAACTTGTTAAAACTGTCAGGATAATTCTTGCAACCCTGCCCTTGATTCTGGTGCTAGCACCACCTCTTTAGTAATTTTGACTTGTGTAATCCTAAGCCATTAGTCCTATTTCGAGTGATCGGAATAGTTCCGCCAAGGTTGGACGCTGGGGGGAGAGGGTTGAACTTGTGAATCAACCCTTGAGTTTACTGTGTCCGAATCAGTGTCTTTCACCTGTTTTTATTAAAAACCGTTTGGTGAATTTTAGGCAGGAATGGAAAAATTGAAACTTTCACACATGTCATTTTGCTACAATCTGTTTTAAACTTTCCACTCATTTTCAAACTGTATGTTTTGGGTAATCCATTGTTTGTGATTGTTAGTGTCTTTGCATTTTTGCTTTAGTGAGGAATTATATTTGCTTCAAGGTTTTTAACACACATTAATTATTTACTTGTCCATTTCCTTGTGTCATTTTATAACATTGCAATGGGCTTAAAATCTGTTTATCCACTCAGAATTGATTATTTGCGGGTTGAGGGAACATTGCAGGGGGACATTCTAACTTAGATGCTATCTTTCCTAAATCAAAAAGTGCTCCTATTTCGCTGTGCTGTGTCTATGTTCCACTAGAAGGTTAAAAGCATTGCTCACATTCTCATTGTAATTATCACCCCATTGGTGATTGCAGCCCCATATTAAATGTGTATGATTTATTTTGAATTTTAAAATAATTAAATAAATATTGTATTTTACCAACCAGCATGGTTATTGGTCCGTAGTGACCCGGGGTATTTGAAAAGGACGTGTGATATGAGTGGGGTACCATCTCAATATTGAATCAATATAAAAAGATAAGCATTTCAGTCATGCTCTGCATACTAGGCCCAGACCAAGGTATGTGTCGCTGATTGAAATCCTTAACATCTCCAATCCATTTGAAAGTGGATGACTGGTTGGTCAATATGTGAATCCTTGTTGGCCATGAGAAAAACATTTTTCTCGTCACACATCCATCAGAAATGACAAACCAATCGGTTACCTAACTTTTTCCTGGGGTCCATTGAACAGGGAATTTAGCATCTCTTTCCCAAAATAATTTCCCTTTCCAACATTTACACATGCTATACAGAGAATTATAGGGCGACAAAACTGCAATGGGAGTTGGGACCGCCTACCAGTCTGCTACCAGTCTGCTGGCTCCACAGAAGGTTGCTGATGCAGTATGCCAAGTGCGTGCTGGGCAGCTGTGGAGTTACTTTGCCCCATTAAATCTGATCCACAGTTGCTCTGGTGGTGAGCAGGTGGCAGTACACTGCATGGCTGCCTGGAATGGGGGTTCTGGCCTAGCTCCCGTTTAGGTGGCGCACACTGGACCGTCTGCTGGCTGTTGGTGCTGGGTTACGATAAAGCTTGTCCCAGTGGGACCCTGACTGACATTTAGTATCCCTGAGCAAGGGAAAAAGATAACTGCAGAGGGGTAGGGTTGCTCACTATTGTACACGAGTGTACGCTATCTAGTGCCTGGCAGCAGTAGGCTGAAGTCGTACACGGTCAGGCCCCCATAGGGTCCTTTAGCACACCTAAAGTCTAGAGCCTAGGGGTGCAAGGAAATAGTGCTGAGCATGAATAGCCATTAAGAACAGTAAAATCTGGAAAAAATGGCACTGACATCTAAAACAAAGAGGGTGCCTACTGCAAGGAAAAGGAGAACGAAGGAGCCAACACGGCTGTTCAACTTGCATGGCATGACTAAATACATGTAATCAACACTCAAATGAACATTGAGGAGTCAGAAGCTGTCAGCTTCTGGCCTTAAAACAGATAAGATGAGTATAATTCTAAAGTCAGCATAAGATCTAACCTGGTCACTGGTGCAGACACCGGCACCGATACAGCTACCAATCCACTGTCAAACATGACTGCCATTGATAGTGCAGAGGTGAACCTGTTGGGTGGGATGGAAATGATGATGGAGATCACAGTGAGTGTAAAAGAGGGCCCTCAGTTAGTGATGGCACTAGACGGCTCAGGTGTGGGCAGCAAAGAGCTAAGGAATAATTCCCCACAAACTGTAGACGCTGCTGGCACATCTCAGGATACTCCATCTCATGATATCCCATCTGACAAATGGATTCTTGTTGAAGCATTAGATCACTCAATCGACCACATGTATGTTGAAAACTGCCTGGAGGTCCTTGATAACAGGGGAGCTGGGAGGAATACAGGGGGTTACGTCGAAGCAGAAGTAGTGCCCCACCCCATTAACATTGGAAATGCAGCAGCGGGCCAACATAAGACTGCGATACTAGCATCCTTTGCAGAAATCCCAATGATGAATTCTATTATTACAGATAGATAGCCACATGGGCGATCCCCAATGCTCTGGCCCCTGATAGGGTCCATGGTCCTCCTGGAGTTGGCAGGGAAGTGACCTTGACAGATCCTACTGGGGATGATGAGGGTGATAGGGAAGATAGTTTCTCTCTTCTGCGAGCTCAAGAAATATACCCTAAGACGAGATCTATTCTCCCCTCAAAACTGTGGTTCAATGGATAGAATAATGGATGGCAGCAGACCCCAAAGATAAGCGGAAAGAGGATATTTCAGTTTCCCTTCTTGCCACGGCAGCAAGAGTTGACACCATGTCCAGGGAGCTGAACAATTATATGCAGACAATGTATGAGTAGGGCAATGAAGGCACAGGGATGAATTGCTCCTGCATAAGTGTGTTGGTGATATTGAGAGGCTGACAAGAGCTTTACTTGGTCGACAAGTGCTGCAGCCTAGTCGTCAGACAGGACAGAGTTGAAATAATCACGGCTGATGGAACATCAGAGACGGAGTCAGTATTGTATGGGAAACTGCTGGAAGAGCAGCATGCTATTGCACAATGCAACACAACTTCCCACCAAGAGTGTGTAGAAAAGAGCAGTGCAGAGCCTTCCAAACAGACTAATGTATAAACAAAGGTGTCTGTGTATATACATGTAAAATCTTTTAAGAACTCTGGCTCCTGTCTGATTACATATTTTGCAATGGATGTAGTGTGCGAGTTGGCTTTGTGAATCCTTATATTAGACTTTGCATACTAAACTGTAAGGAAGCACTCAAAGCAAGGGGGGTTGTTGTGTTTGTAGATCATTGTTCAAAATATGTCACTCACATGATGCTTGCCACACATCTATTAATGGAACTCTGTCTTTATCGTCTCGGAAAGCAGGAGCACGCAAAGTTCATATGGAAACGATCCCTAAGACCTTGCTATTAGGTTGATCGATCCAATAACTGGAACAATTGCTAAGAAAGAACTATGGTCAAAATTGCATCTCGAGTAAAGCATCAGATAGTGGGCCTCATTACGACCCTGGCGCTAAGTGAAAAACGATGGCGGTAAATGGTTACCGCCATCGTTTTCCGCCAGGTCCGATCATGACCCGTGACCGTTAACTACGATGCCATTAGCGGCATCGTAGTTAATGCTGCCGCTAACTGCGCTAAGGGTGCACGCACGCGACCGCCCACACCGTACTTAGCGCCATGGCGGAAAGGTACGCAAATGCCGACCCAAGCGGACATGCACCTAACGCCATCACCCAGCCCGTTAAGTACCTTACCGCCATGGTGCTAATAACGCCATCGCGAACCAACCGTAAAGGGCCATGTTAAGTGAATGCAGCTGCCACAGGTGCACAGAAACAGCACAGGTGAAGGCAATACAGACTCAGGAAGTACAAAAAGAGCACACCCCACCCCTTCCCACACCCAGTCACACTCCACAATGATACCAATACGACTAGCAATGTTGGGGCTGGAGGACCTGATAGCAATGCATGTGCTACAACAGCAACAACAACAACAGGCAGCACAGAGGAGACGCAGGAGGAGAAGGAGGGCAAGGCAGGCCCAGCAAGCCCCACCAGCACAGCCAGTGCCACCACGCAGGCAGCCCCCAATCCCACGCATCAGAGCCAATCCATTCAACCTCACTGCTGAGCAGATCCACACCCTGTACCGTTTGGACCGGGACACCATCACCGCCATCGTAGACATGACACACAACGACATCGTCAGCATGATAGAAACTCCAACCGCCACCCCCCCCCTACTGAAGGTAGTGTCTGTACTCCACTTCCTGGCCACAGGCACCTACCAGCACACAGTGGGGCACCTGCATGGCATTTCACAACCATTATTCTCACGAACACTCATCCAAGTGCTTGATGCCCTCCTCAAGCACACAGATGACCACATCTCATTACCACGGACTGGCCAGGAGATTGCAAACACCAAAGTGGGTTTCCATGCACTAGCCGGCATACCCGGTTGCATTGGTGCCATCGACTGCACCCATGTGGAATTGGTGGTTCCACGTGCCATGGAGGTACCGTACCGCAACCGGAAACAGTTCCACTCAATCAACGTGCAAATGGTCTGTGACTCCAACAAGATCATCACACATTGTTGTGCCCGATTCCCCGGATCAACCCATGATTCTATGGTCCTGAGGAACTCCACAATACCACGCTACATGGAGCGACATGCAGGGCCAAGATCCTGGCTACTCGGTGAGTCCAATGTCATGGAAGTGGGCAGGTGAATGACGTACCGATGCATACTCCACCTGGCTGAAGGGGGGGGGGATGATGCATACTTCACCTGCCTGAAAGGGGGTGGGGGGTGATGCATACTCCACCTGGCTGAAAGGGGGGGGGATGATGCATACTCCACCTGGCTGAAAGGGGGGTGGATGCATACGCCACCTGGCTGTGAGTAACACAGAGAACGGAGACAGAGGATGGGCACTCACAATGCACACAACCCCTCTGCATACATTGGGTGATGGCATGCAAAACAGGCCATGGGAGCCATGAGCATATACTGGTTGCATTGTGTGAATCAATTAGTGCATGTAGAAGTGAGCCAAAGTAACAGTTGGATGCAAGCCATGGTGGAACATCATGTTCTTCATCAGACAACATGACTGACACATACATTCTCGCCTACATACAGGTGATGCAGGCTATCCCCTGAAGAGGTGGCTCCTTACACCAGTCCGGAACCCGCAGAACCAGCACGAGGAGGGCTTCAACCGTGCACATACACGTACTCGTGTGGTCATAGAGCAGACATTCGGCCTATTGAAGGCACGGTTCCGAAGCCTCAGCAGGTCTGGTGGGGCACTCCTGTATGGCCATGAGAAGGTGGCAAAGATCGTCATGGCATGTGTCATGCTACACAATATGTGCGTCAGACGGAATGTGCCCCTGCCCTCTGACGCAGAACTGCAACCACCTGACGATGAGGATGAGGAGGGTGCAGATGGGGCGGCACCCCATGGAGGAGGCGATGCACAGGAGGGGCGTGCAATGCGCCAAAGTATCATCGACCACTGCTTCTAGCACACACGGCTGGTGCGTATCACATGGTGACTGCACTTGGGGCACTGTGTGGCTCTGGGACATGCACACTGTGGACTGTACACCAATAAAGCACACATACGCAATGAAAATGTCCACACATTTCTTTTTCGGAAAGAAAAAAGTGTATTCAAACTATGAAACGTCGTGACACACCCCCTCCCACCTCCCCCCTGCACACCCCAAAACACCCCCTCCCACCTCCCCCTGCACACCCCAACACACCCCCTCCCACCTCCCCCCTGCAAACCCCAACACACCCCCTCCCACCTCCCCCCTGCACACCCCAACACACCCCCTCCCACCTCCCCCCTGCACACCCAACACACCCCCTCCCACTTCCCCCCTGCACACCCCAACACACCCCCTCCCACCTCCCCCCTGCACACCCCAACACACCCCCTCCCACCTCCCCCCTGCACACCCCAACACACCCCTTCCCACCTCCCCCCTGCACACCCCAACACACCCCCTCCCACCTCCCCCCTGCACACCCCAACACACCCCATGTAGGTGTCAACAGATGCCTGTGACAGTGGCCACAGGCTGTTACAAGCCCCCTCTCCCGGCCCCGGGGGCACCCCTGGCTGTGGAGCGCAGGTTACGTCCGGAACGTCACACGGGGCTGCTCTGTGCAGAACTGGCAGTGGAGGATGTCCCTGCCTGCCCCCGTGCATGCACGTCCTGTAGGGTGTGGGTGAGCTCAGTGAGCGCACGACGCAAGCCGGCAAGTTCAGCACAGATGTCCCTGGACATGGCCTGCATGGCATCCCTCAGGGTGGCAGTGCTCTGCGCTACTTCGGCCCTTAGGGTCTCCGTGGCCTATTCAATGGTTGCCCTAGCCCCCACACATTCTGCGGCATGCTCAGTCAGCATCGTGGACAGTTGTTGCTGCCGTTCTGTGATGTCCTCGAGGGACTGCTGCCCCTGCTGGCCCATGGCCAGTGCTGGTGGTGTGATGGAGGGGCTGCTCCCCTCCTGTGGAGTGAGGACTGGGCATGGGGTGGAAGGCCACTCCTCTACCTCTGTGTGCCCCTGTGTGTGATCCTCATGGGGGCTGGCATCAGAGAAACAGGGGGAATGTAGTAGGTCAGTGGGGCTTCTGACCTCGTGCTCCATGTCTGAGTCTGAACATGCAGCTATTGCAGCTGTCTCACCGATGTTGCTGCTGGCCGCTGACCCGGTGCCTTCTGTGGCAGGCAATGTCGGTAGAGGTGGAGCAGCTGCTGCTGGCCTGCTGCCTACAGGGGTGCTTGCCGGTGGGACGTCCGGTATGCTCGCAGTGGGTCCTGCTTGTTGTGGGGTCTGCCTCACTGCAGCTGAGGTTGAGGGTGCGGGGACGGTATTGATGGCCTTCTTGGCTCTCTTCGTCGCAGGGGTGTCCTGGTCCTCGGGGTGTGAATCTGTGCCTGTGGTGGAGCAAAGGAGGGAGGGCGTTATTGATGGGTCTGCGAACTTTGGAATGACAATGATTGACATTATTCTGGTCAGTAGATGAGGCAGATTTCAGGCAGGGCCATGCAGGTTGTCTCCTTTTTGTGTGGAATGTGGATGCAGGTATGCGGGTGCCAGCAGTGTATACAGGGTGGTGCTCGCATGTGGCTATGGGCAGTGTTGAAATGTGTTGCATTTACAATGTAGGGCAACCTTGTGCTACACATGAATGGACTGCAGTGACTATGGCATGTCTTGTTTGAGGCACCTACCTTCATCGCCTGATGTCGGAGCTCCCCTTTCCATCCCTCCGACGCCTTCAATGGATTCCATGCCAATCGTGGTTGCACAGATCTCCTCCCACGGTTGGAGTTTTAGTGGGGATTCCGACCCTCCACCGGTACTCAGGGCAAGGTTGCGGTTTGCAGAGATGACGGCTCTGACCCGTATGCGTAGGTCATCCCAGCGCTTCCTGCACTGCTGTGGGGTGCGGGGTACGGTCCCCACCGCGCTGACGCGCTCGGCCACCAGGGCCCAGATGGCCTTCTTCTTCGCTATCGCTGTCCTGGTCATTTCCGGGGAGAAAACGACACCTGCGTTGTCTTGCAGGGTCTCCGCAAGCATGCAGAGTTCCTCCCGGCTGAATCTCTCCTGGCGCTGGCGGTCACATGCCTTCTTTACAACTTTAGGCATTTTCGGGTACTTGGATGGGTGGGTGATTTGTTGGGACAGGTGTCAGGGTTGGATCTGGTGTTGTTCTGTAGGATGGCAATGGATTGTGTTTTTAAAGATGGCCGACGTACTGTTTCCCGTTCCGGCGCGATGACGCTATTTCCGGTCCTGCTTTTTACGGCCACCGCAAATTACGGTGGCCGCTAATTACGGTGGCGGAAGTGCACCTTGCTCGCTTTACGATGCCGGTAGGGGCCTTTTCCGCCATGGCGTTAATTGCATTACCGCCATGGCGTAATTCTCGTGCGCGATGGGTCGTAATGTGGTGCTCTTTACGCCATCGGCCCACGGCGTAAACGCTCATTATGCCATGGCGGTAATGACGGAAGATTACCGCCTGGGTCGTAATGAGGCCCAGTGTGTATCGCTGCATCAATTGCGCTCCACCATTTCAATCCTGAGGGAGTGTATAGGGGGGCTGAATTGTTATTCTCTTTAGATATTATTAATATTTCATCAAGAGGAAGGATAGAGGGGAGAGCAAAACTTGGACTGGGTGCCCCTTTAAACATTGAAACTCTGAGGATAATCAGTCAGAACATCGCTGAACTGAAGAATAAAGCGTCTGATGTAGGGTGGATACATTGGCTAAGCAGCTATGATATCATATGTCTTCAGGAAACCTGTTTGAAGGACGACGGTATTCTCAGGGATCTGCTTGTTGGGTGCAAGGTCTATTCAGTAAATGCAGTAAGGGTCACTGGAGGAGGCGTCTGGCCACTTCAATGTGGAGCCCTCCCCCAGTACTGGCTGTGAAACATATGTACATTTTGTACTAATACATATAAATATCCTGCCTAAATTCATTGCTATAAGTATTTTTAAGGAGTGCAGTCCACTTTCTATAGCTTTAGTTGAAGTACGAGAGACAAGTACAATTGTTTTTAGGGGATTTTAATGTCAGATTAGGGAACGATTTTATACAATCCGAACGAAAAGAATCATAGAGGAATTGCATAGCATACCAAAAAGGAACAGTTTTAATACAGATCATGACAGAAGGGGCCGCACTTTTGATCACTTTCTGAATCATTGGGCCTCATTCCGAGATTGGAGGTAGTCATGGCGCTATTTGTGTCATGACTGCCTCCAATAACGGTACCGGCACCGGTCTCATTCAATGGGGACTTACCGGTGTAGTCTGACCTTTGCGGGACCGGTGAGTCCCCATTGAAAAAAACATTCCTCATTCCCATTGAGCCCTCACAGAGCTCAATGGGAATGGGGAAGTAGCTAATAACGGTACTGCAATTTGTGGTACCGTTATTGACTCTGATTTCCCTTAATGGGTCCCGTCCATAACGCCTGGTCAGACCAGGCGTTAAAGGAGAGACTCGCTAAGGGAACTCGTAGTAGGGTGGTAAGTGATTACCGGTACCGGTCTCCTTACCGGTGCCCGGTATCCCTTACCACTTTACTCGTAATGATGCCCATTATCTTTTAGTCATAATAAACGCCAGATGTACTTGGGACATGCCACCCAAATATACGTTAAAATGTGGCAGTACAAAATCAATAATCGATTATTATTTTGTAAACTGCTTCTTGTTTCATAAAATAAAACACTTCATGATTCTTCAGGTCAGAGAGTGATCATACCCTGTTAGTAGTATAGTGGAAGATGCAGGCTCTCTCTAAGCTAAGGCCCCAGAAACAGGGTGGACTCTTGGAACGTCAGCCCACGAGCGGTGCAGGGAAAGATGAGCTGGTTAAAGGGTGGTGAGTGTGCACAAGCTTTGTTTTCTGTTCCCTTTCATTTAAGTTTTTAAATTCAAGTAGTTACTCTGCGTGCGGTACAAACTCACTGAAAAGGTGCCTCCGTGAAAAGCACTCCAAATACAAGCAAAAATAAGACCTTGGCTATAAAGCCAACAGTGTGGGCTGCAGTCCCAAAAACCATGTAGTGGTATGTGTTATTCTGGATTATTTCGGAAGACAAAATGTATATGTTCAAAAATCTGATTATTCAATATTCTTTTATTCACAATTCATCTTAGAAGATAATGTCATTGGTAGTCAGCAGATGCATATAAGAGCCAGGACCTAGCTATTTCGGAGAGTAATGTCCTTCATCAGGGCCAGTGCTGTTTATTCATTAGGTCAGATAATTATAATTGATTATCCATGACCAAACATTATTTGTTTATATGATCCACATTGTTAAAGTCAAAATGTATGTTCATTTGCTGCACAGTACATTTCTGCATATATTATGTACCATTTGTATGATACAGAGTGCCAGCTTGCGTTTGTAAAAAATAAGACAAGTAAGTCAAATATAGATAACATTGTTATAAGGTTCATACGTACGTATAGTCGCATTGCAAAGGTGGAAAGAAAGGAAAAACAATGGTGTCAACTGAGGCTGAAAGTTGTATGATGCAATTCTGTATACAGGCTGATATCATTGTAAACTGACCTGATGATGATGTCTCTGAAAAATTATAGCATACATAGTATAGTAATCTGATTATTCAATATTCTTTTATTCACAATTCATATTAGAAGATAATTTCAACGGTAGTAGGTCTTATAAAGGATACAACTGTTCCTTGTTTAGAACAAAACCAAAGAGGAAGAGGACAAGGAGAGGGAAGAAGAAAAAAGCAAGGAATGCTCACCCGGTTACAGACACAACGGACCTAGTGGTGAATTTGTCAAAAGGACCATTACCTGCACATGAAATCAAAACACTAGAAAAAGGGTTGAAATTCATACCCACTTACAGTAGCAATAGATTTAACACTCAAGTGAAGTATATATATTAATATGCAAATTGAAAGTGTTATTGCTGAGTTACCCACATCCACAGAACCTCATGAAGACATTAACAAATACATTGAATTAAATCCAAAAAGTACTTTCTAAGCACTGGTTAACGTACCATCTATTGAAAATTTCATAAAATGGTCCTGAGTGACCTCAAGAAAATCCAATTAAAAAATCCCAAAATGCATAATCTTAACAGAGGAGAACTCTCACAGATCAAATCCTTATTTTTGGACAACTCCATAACAATCTGAACTGCCGGCAAAGAAGGTGCTATCATAATTCAAGACACAGACAATTACCACCGGGAATGCATGCAACAATTATAAGACCAAAGAACATACTCTAAATTATCAAAAGATCCAACAATGGAGAACAAACAAGATTTCGAACAAATCTTAGACCCTCATTGGAAAAAAAAATATCATACTTGCTTACCTCATAACCTTCATTAAGTCAGGTTAACACTGTTTGACATAAAAAAAAGAGCCATAGCTCTTTCGCTTGTAACCTCTTGGTTATGTCTATACCATTATGGCATTGGATATGAAGTAAAACTGACCATTTTAGATAATTACTCCCGTGGTCCATCATCATAAAGTGGTTGACCATCACGGCCGTGGTGACTTTGTTCTTAATACAACTCCTATGTTCTGAAATACGGACTTTAATCCTTCGTTTCATCATCCCTATATAGAGCTTCCCGCACGGACACCATATCGCGTAGATCACGTTGCTGGTATTACAATTGGTGAGCGTTATTTGAGACCAAGATTTCGCCAGACCTATATCTACTTGTTTAGTACGACTTGTTAAGTGACAATTGACACACTGTCCACAAGAGGTATGTCCTACAGTTTTAGATAACCCCCATGTATATGTGACACTTTTCTGTTTGGCTGGTTCTCTCGTGATGTCATTTTTAGTAAGAAGATCTTTGAGGTTTGGACCTCTTTTGAAAGTACAAAGCGGCATGTCCAAGGGACAGTCGCCACCTTGCAGGACATGCCAATTCTTCTTAAAGATCTTAATAATTTGATTTGTTTGGGGGGTGAATGTACTAACAAATAGTATGCCGTCCTTGTCTTTAGGTCTGTCGTTATACACTAGCAACCCTTCGTGATTGCTATTCTTAGATCTTTTGAGTGCACAACGTACTATCTTAGTCGGATATATTCTTGGGACTAATTTTGAACTCAGGGTATCTGCTTCTGACAGGAACATTTCCTTTATAGAGCTATTACGTTTAAGACGCAGGAACTGGCCAAACGGATGATTCTCCCTTGTGTGGCGTGGGTGACAACTGTCAAACTCTAACAGGGAGTTACGGTCAGTTGGTTTATGATATGGTTTTACCTGGAGAATGTTATGCCTAACATCTACCCAAATTGTAATATCTAGGAAGTTAATCTCTAGGTTGCTTTGTGTGGAAGTAAATTTAAGATTAGGACTTTAACAATTAATCCATGTCATGAATTAATTGAACTGTTCAACAGAACCGTCCCACACAATCAGAATATCGTCTATATAATGGCGCCACAAACCCAATTTAGAAAAGTACGGGTTAGTGAGCTATAGATGACCTGATGTTCAAAACTCGAAGGGGATACTGACGAGCCCATTGCTGTCCCATGGGACTGGTGATAAAGCTGTCCATTCAAACTAAAGTAGTTCTCGGTAAGTGCCATTTCGGCACACCAAAGGATGAAACTATGTGGTGTACTCCCCTCTGTTCTTTTAGTGGGGAGTATCTCCTCTATCACCTGTAAAGTTTCTTGTTGCGGGATACAGTTATACAATGACACTATATCCAAGCTTACAAGCAATTGTGTGGTTGGATCAAACTGCATCTCTTCAACTATATTGGTCATTTCTGTGGTATCCTGTACAAACGAATACATTGGGCCTCATTACAGGGACGGCGGTAAGCGTTAACGGTCACCGTTAATGGCAACGGTGACCGTTAACCATTACCGCCGTACTACGAGGTCACAAAACGGGGGTTGGAGGATTTAACGCCTGCTTCTTGCAGGCGTTAAAATCCAACCCGCTAAGGGACCTCGGAGCTAATTACGGCACCGCCAAATTGCGGTGCCGTAATTAGCGCCTTCCCCATTTCCATAGAGCCCTATGGGGCAGAAATGGGAATGGGGAAGGGCAATGGCGGAAAGGGGATTTACCGCCCCTCCAACCTTGGAATGGGGCGGTAAATCCCCTTTCCGCCAAGGCGGTGCCGGTATTTTACCGGCATTACCGTGTAATGAGGCCCATAGTGTCCACAAAGGGTTTAAGATACCAGTCAGCAAATTTAGACAATGGTTCCAATAAGGTACCAGTCCCCGAGACTATGGGACGACCCGGGGGGTTTACCAGTGTCTTATGAATTTTAGAGAGAATGTAACATTTTGGTATTGTAGGATTCTTAACCTTAAGAAAATCACTCTCCTGCAGACAGATCCAGCCTCTAGCACAAGCTTTATCAACTTTGTGGTTAATCAGTATTGCAAGTCTGTTGGTTGGGTCTTCCTTGATCGGTTGGTAAAAATGTCTGTCTTCCAGTTGGCTGTGGCATTCTATTATGTATGCCTGGCGGTTGAGCATGACAATTGCACCACCCTTGTCTACCTTCCGCAAGATGATATCCGGATTAGAGGCCAGACTCTTTAGGGCTGTTTTCTCTGTTTGAGAAATATTTTGAAACGGCCGTTTAAAACCCTGAGCTTCCAGTTGTTGAATTTCCTTCCAGACTCTCTTGGTAAAAACCACTGCTTCTGGCGGGTAACTGCCAACCGGCGGACTGAAGGAAAATGTATTTCTAAACCCACTTTCATTTTTCTCAACATCGAAAGCTTGCTGGAAAAAGAATTGTCATAGGTGGATTTTACGCAATAACTTTTCAATTTCTACACAAGTGCGAAATTTGTCTTAACTGACAGTCGGTACAAAACCAAAACATCTATTAATCAAAGCCTCTTCCTCTACAATCGGTAGGTAAGAGGAGAGGTTCACTAATAGGGTCTGCTGCTGCGTAACTGTCTCGGTTCATCCCAATTGTCGGGAAACTGGCGTGGATCTAAAAAAGATTGTGGTTGCTGCTGTTGTGGCAGACCACCAACCGTATTGCCCTGATTCCCAGTATGGAAATTCATTTTGTTCCGTGCAGGTCTTCCTTGACGGCCTTGATTCCTACCACATTGGCGAGACCCTCTGTACCCTCTTTGGTTAGAAGAGGAACCACCATTATAACTAGCTGAACTGAATGAAGTGTTCCCAAAGTTCACTTGTCTGGTTTGGTTTTGGCCTCCTTGTTGTTGACGATTTGCAAACGGGTCGTACCATTCTTTTGCATATCAGAAAGCATTTTCATGTGAGAACTGAAGTAAATCTTTCTTCATTCTTCCTATCCGGTCTTGGGTGCAAAAGCTCTTGAACTCTGAGATTTCTTTAGTGATCTCCTCCAGACGTTTCTTATAGGTTTCAAGTGGTACCAATTTTTTAATCTCTTCTTCCATCTTATCTAGATCACCAGAAATCTTTATTGTCATTTCGTGAGCTGTATCTATGATAAAAATCGTCCAATCACGGCTGCACTTATTTGCAATGTAACTCCATTGTATAATAAATTCTTTGGTATCCAAGAACAAGTGAGGCTCATCTCGGACCACTAAACCCTGTGGTAGAGTCCCTGATCGTAAATACTCTATCCTTATCGAGCCATGCAATTCAGTGTGTATCAGTCTTTTCTTGAGTTGCAGCAACTCATCCCAATTACTCAGGTTGGTCAATCACAACCCTTCACCCTCATCTGAAAAGAGGGTGGTCGGTGCTAAAAGTTAAAGGACATACTTATCATCATAACTCTTTGTGCGTTCAGCTGTC
Organism: Ambystoma mexicanum; assembly: GCF_040938575.1. Classification (NCBI taxonomy): domain Eukaryota; kingdom Metazoa; phylum Chordata; class Amphibia; order Caudata; family Ambystomatidae; genus Ambystoma; species Ambystoma mexicanum. The sequence continues at coordinate 623,032,752 of NC_090921.1, read as the reverse complement.
ATGATTGTGGTTATGTTCAGGAATAAGTGGGATGTCTACAGTCACTAGTTATGGATTTATAGTACCTAGACACTGCGTTATTGCTTGAATAATAAATCTACGCTAATGCTTGAGCTGTGAACCGTGTGGCAAACCTACTGGGTGAAACCACAACAGATGATTACCTACTTGTTAGATCTTACGGGGATAACCCACTCTATACATACAAATACAATCGAACGATTGAGGGGAATTATTTACCGGCCTCGAGATTCATCCCTTCTGGACAACTAGCGAAAGCTACTTAACTTAGGAACCTTGTTGCCTTTATGCTGAACCTTATGAAGGGGACGACAAACACCATTAGGTTCAAATACCCAGAAACATTACAAAAAAGCACTTGAACACTAGAAACATTTACTTGTACAATACAAAAATTATTTTATTAAGACAATGTATTTTTTTTTAAATATATGAAATCAACCTCAATAAAAAAAACTCACTGCCAACTGAAAGCTGTCTACAATTCATATTACAATATGGTAAAACACACAAAGTGCAAAAATTGCCTCCTTTCAAACCGCACACCATGCGTTCGCTTGTTGACTCATACTCAATTCACCATCCACTAAAATCCATTCAAACGTTGAATATAACTCTCCAGAAAGCTCTCAAAACTCTGAGTTGCTCTCTCCTCACCCATAATGTCCTGATTTGGTGAATCCTTGCTACTCTAGGTTCTGATCAACTAAATAATCGATTAATAAATGTTGCCTTATGACGTGGCAACAACCTTGCCCAACATGTTTCGTTCTACAACATTCATTTACATCAATACTAGAACTTCGTCAGGGGAAAAACAAATTAGACATGCAGGTTTTTCTTTATCTTTCACTCTTCGTGTTAATAATTTTCACCCATGACCCTATAAGGAACAGCATAAAAAAACAGCCATAAATTTTGCTGTTACTAATTTTCTTAGTAATCATTCATCCACACTCTAGCAGCACAATAGCTATGACCATAATATCATTAGCTCTTGTGAAGTGACATCTGTATTGTTTGATGCTCCTCACATTGAGAGCCAAAAAATGCCTGCATATAATCTGCACCATTTTACACTACACACCATCATAATCAATTGATATGGAGACCATAGCTTTGAATACAGTTATGATCATAGGAGTATCACGCCTATTGCATACACACCTGGGGCCTCATTACGAGGTATGTGGTAAGGGGTTAACGGCTCCGGTAAAGGTGCCAGAGCCGTTATCCCCTTACCGCCCCATTACGAGGTCTGCTCGCAGGACCCACTAATGACGCCTGGTTTTACCAGGCGTCATTAGCGGGTACCGCGAGCAGACCAGGATGCTAACAACGGGCCTGTCATTAACAGGCCCATCATTAATGGGCCCATTGTTAGCATCATCTCCATTCCCATTGAGCCTTATGGGGGCTGAAATGGGAATGGGGATGTACCGGGTCTGGGTTCCCTGAATGGGGAAATACCGGGCCCTCCAAGGTTGGAATGGCCCGGTATTTCCCCATTCAGGGAACCCAGACCCGGTACCTGGAATGGAGTTAGCCATGCTGCAAAAAGCATCATGGTTACCTCTTTCCTCGTAATGTGGCCCTTAGACTTCATCTCACACTTTATGAGAATGCATACATAAAGCATACAAATGGAATTGAACACTTGAGTGTGCAACATTGACAACGATTTAGGTACAAGACACGTTACAATAAGGCACAAATTATAATGTATCCATGTCAACCGCAGACATACCAACAATGATGGCCGTCCATTAAAAATGTGAATAGTACAGCACTGTGCACGCTTTACTTACCCCCCACCCGCATTGAGTATTAGAATAAATATACAGTTACTATACATCATAAATTTAGATGCAATTAAATGTAATTATATTTTATTTATATTGCGCTGATACACAAGTGTTTCAGAGCGCGACCAGGCAAAGGGAGCGGAACAGGGGAGAGTAAAAACAATAATCTTACTAGGCCCAGTGACTTTAAGAGCATGCAAGTGCATGGGAAAGAGAAAAGGGGGAAAGTGCATGGAAGGGGGAGGAATGGAAAGCGCGGATCAGGGGAGAGATTCAGAATAGATATTAATAAGTAAGATAAATATATAATTAAAGACGAATAAACAATGGTAGTGCAGCGAGCAATTGGCAAGTGCTAGGTTAGTCAGATAGGGTATATCTGATAAGTGCAGAAAAAAATAAAAAGTGGGTGGGGCACTGTATGGGTACAGATACAGACCCCAGTGCAAGTGGTGGCCCGGAGGCAGTGCAGGAGGGTGGCAGGGTGAGCAGGTACCTGGGCCCGAGGGACAGAGTGTGGCCAGGTTCATGGTGACGAGAGAAGAATCAGGAGGGTAGAAGAGGGGAAAAAGCAGAGCCAAAGAGGAAAGTCTTGAGGTGCTTCATGAACCGGAGATGGTTCTCCTCAAGGATCATGATGGCCGGAAGGCTGCTCCAGAGGGAGGCCCCAGACAAACACAGATATCTACCCCTGGCATGTTTGAAAAATGACTGACCCTGATGGACTTAGAAGTAGAGGAGCAAAGGGCTTGAGCGGGGAGGCATTTGCGGAGGGATAGTTGAAGGTATTTTGGACCCAGGCCCAAGAAAGCCTTGTGGACAATGCAGGAGGTTTTAAATTGAATCCTTGGATCGACTGGGAGCCAATGGAGGGATTTCCAAGCTGGAGAGATACGATCCCAGGGCTTGAGACAAAGGACAAGTCATGCAGTCCTGTTCTAGATTAGTTGTAAAGGGCGGAGAGTGGAGGCAGGTAAATTTAGACTGTTGCACTAGTGCAATCTGGAGAGAACCGAAGATCGGGAGACAGTGAGCTTTTGAGGGAAGGAGAGGAAAAGCAGAGTACCTCTGAGGAGATGCATTAGGAAGTTATATTTTTTTAGATACTCCAGAGATGTGTGAAGAGAAGAACAGTGTAGAGTCAAAGATGACACCAAGGTTCTTAGCCTCCGACTTGGATGTAGGAGGAGGACCAAGGGAGGCTGGCCAGAGAGTGAGGGGAAAGGATGGTGAAGGGGTACCAATGAGGAGGATCTCAGTCTTGTTGGCATTTAGACAAAGATCCTTGGTGGCACACCAATTTGGATTGGCGATTAGGCAATCAGAGATGAGGAAAGGAGAGGAGGTGGCTGAAAGAATCCTGAAAATTAGTTGGGTGTCATCAGCATAGCACTGGAAATTTGAGCAGAAAATGGGGATGAAGTAGGCGAGAGTTGCAAGGAATTGGTTGAAAAGCCAGGGCACGAGGTTAGACCCCTGGGGAACACCATAGGTAGAGAGGGAGATAGAGGATAGGAAGGAACCCAGTTGAACCTGGGAGGGTCAATTGGAAAGGAAAGAGGTCAACCAGGCCAGAGCCTGATCGGTGATACCCAGGTTGTCATGGAGGCGGTTGAGCAGGGTGGTATGGTTGACCATGTCAAAGGCAGAGGAGAGATCAAGTAGGATGAGGACAGAGGGAATGTTAGAGTCAAGGTTGGAGAGCAGGTCTTCACAGAAGTTCAGGAGAGCAGTTTCCGTGCTTCTGGCAGCTCCAACACCAGATTGGTGGTCATGGAGAGAGCCAACAGCATCAGAATGAAGGTTAAGCTGGGAGATAGACAGTTGTTCCAGGAGTTTGTCCAAAAAGGGAGTAATGGAAATTGGGCGATAGTTAGCCAGACAAAAAGGATCAGCTGAGGGTTTCTTGAGGATAGGATGCACAAGGGAGTGCTTCATAGGGGAGAGGAAAAAACCAGAGGCAAAAGAGAGGTTGCAAAAATTGGCAAGGGCCAGAGTGAAGGTATCAATGTGGTCCTTAATGTGTTTTGAGGAACAGGGATGGACCTGTTTTGATGAGGCTTTCATAGATCGGACTTGTCTAGTGACCTCTTCAGGGGAGAAAAGAGGAAAGGAGGAGAAAGAGGGAGGGTATTAGCTGAAGGGGGGCCATTAAGAAGAGAAGGAGAGGGGAGAGAAGGGGGAGAGTAGGAGAGGGTGGACAAGCTGTCCTGAGTTTTAGAGATAAAGTGAGAGGCAAGGACATTGCAAAGATCCTGGGAGGCGAGAGGAGGGGTGGAGGCTGCAGCAGTGTTGGCCAGCTCCTTAAAGAGTTCATCCGAGTAGTTAGATGCGCAGAGACAGGGGCTTGAATGTGGACTCTCTTCTTGATGCAGACAGAGAGTCGGTATTGCCTTTGGAGCAGGCGGCAGGCCAGTTTGTCAGAAGATGTGCAAGAAGCCCTCCATTTCCTCTCAGCCACCCTACACTTACGTTTGAGTGTAGCTAGGTCAGTGTCGTACCAAGAATTGCACTTGGCTTTGGACTTAAAATGGATACTCATGATGGGGGCAAGAGCATCAAGAGTAGCAGAAAGAGAGGAGTAAATCAGGGACAGGTCTGTGTCAGAGTGTGAGTTAGCAGAGGGTGGAGGGGGCAGAGAAGTTGGCAGCAAAAGCCTCGACTGACACACGCTTCATGGGCAGGATGTCCGAGAAGGTGGGTGTCAGTTTTGGGGTAGGCTTGGCTTGAGGGGAGGAGATGGAAAGATGGGAAGAGAGGAGGCAGTGATCACTCCAGGAGAGAGGAGTGGTCTGAGGAAGTGTGTGACCAGCAGAGTAAGTCGGGCCGGAGGGGAGGATAGAGAGGGAGAGCAAATTGCTGAGGTTGCAAAAGAAAGAGCGCAGATGAGGAACAGGGAAAATCAAGATGGATGTTGAGGTCACCAAGGAGAAGTTGAGTGGTTGAGGCCAGGAGGGAGGAGGATAGGTTTGCCCACTCAGAGAGAAAAGAGTTTATTTGACCAGTTTGATAGTAGAGAGTAGCAACAGTAAGAGAGTGCCTAGGGGAGAGAGAGAGAGCCTACAGACAAGGCATTCGAAAGAGGAATATGTTTGATTGGGGATGATAGTGGCAGGAACACACTCAGGAAAGATCAGAGCAACTCCTCCTCTGTGCCGGGTGGATCTGGGGGCGGAGAGGATCTTGGAGCCGTCAGGAAGGAGAGTGTCAAAGCTTTTGACACACAGGTTGTGAACTATGTCTCAGTAAGACTGAGGAAATCAAGGTCAAGTTCTTCAAAGAGGTGGCAGATGTCAGAGGAGAGTTTGACAGCAGAGCGAGAGTTGAGAGTGGCAAGGTGAAGAAGGTTGCCAGCCTTAAAGACCTTCTGGGGAGGGGTACAAATTAGGGGTACACCCTGTGCAGGTGTGGAGGGAGCATGAAATGGGACATAGGAGGAAGGAAAGGGAGGAGAGTAAGGGACAGCTGGAGATGAGATGAAGTTGATGAGGTGAGGGATCCACCTATCAAAGAGGAGGAGATTGGCCTGAGGGCCTTGCACCATGTCAGTGCCATTTAGGTAGACATTAATGATGACTCTGGAGGAGTCGAAAGAATCCATGAGGACTTCCCAGCGGGTGCCACCATTAATGGGAGAGGAGGAGACAGGACAGAGCACAGAGAACATATGAGGGGTCGAGAGAGCTGGCGAAGGAACGACAAAGGGTTGTCAGTGAGGGTTTGTCTGGCAGAGGCGCTTGAATAGGTATCAGCAATGGGGAGACCTGGGTTGGAGGCCAAGATACCCTTTTTAAGTTTCTTCTTACCAGACTTAGTAAGAATTGAAGGATTGTTGATAGGGAAGCAGTTGGAGTAGATAGGAGAAACAGATGACGCTGTGGGGCAGTGGAGAGTGGAGGCAGTAGTTGAAATATGCAAGAACAGCAGTAAAGGAACAGTCACTGGGCTAGCAGGTAACAATTGAGGGCCAAAAGTTCAAATGAAAAACACACCCAAATTTGACTTATGAAAACACACCCAAATTTGACTTATGGAAACACACCAAAATTTGACATTCAAAAACACACCCAAATTTGACTAATGAAAACACACCCAAATTTGACTTATGAAAACACAGCCAAATTTGACTTATGGAAACACACCCAAATTTGACTTTCAAAAACACACCCACATTTTACTTCAAAAACACACCCAAATTTGAGCAGGCAGAGGGGAGAGTGAAGGAACTTGAAGGCATGAGAGGGGAAGCAGAAGGAGGGAACTAGAACATAGAGAGGGAAGTAAGAGAGTCTTGGTAGTCCAGTTTCATTACTGAGTGAGCCTGCAGCCCCAGGGAGGGTCGGGTAGCAGCAGTGGAATCATGTAGCGTCCCGTTATCAGACAGGAGCTGACAGGGGCCTTAGAAATGGGCCTTTGGGCAAAGGGAAGGCTCCCGCCTCCCGCCTCCTGATCCAATCGATTGGTGGATGAGACCACAAACAGCCAATGGGCAAGGGCCCAGGCCAAGCTGCACAGGCTGCTCTACACCATCACACAGACATCTTGGAAAGGGGTAAAAGCCAACTGCAATGGTGGACAAGGCTCTTAAGTACAGTGTAGTCCCCAAGCCCCCATAAAGGAATGTCCACACACTGTATTAGTTAAAACACAGTCTTTATATAATTAAATTCAAGGTTATGTACACAATCACAATAACTCACTTTGTGCTCAGTGAATTTACAATGGCAAATATATACGGATCTAAGTGGTACCACAGTTATTATTAGATTCTTTTAAAGTGCATCAACTGTACGCTCGGTAAAAGTCACACAAATCAATGAATAGAGGTAACCAACAATAGACATAGGAGGAAAGCAGTTGGTTAGAACAATTGGCAGAATACTGGCCCCATTACCTAGACACAGTTATGTGTGGAGATCCCCCCACCTGGGCAACCTGTAAAGCAAAGATGTATCACAAGCCCAGTCCATATATTGTTCTATAAGTTATTTCCTACTATAATGTTTCTATCACCCCAATGTACCTGGAATAGCACAGTTCGACGTCAGGTCATCGACGGATCCTTCTTGAGCGGCTCCCTTTAAAGCAGGAGCCACAGATCGTAGATCTCCCACAAAGAAAAGGGTTGAACGACGACGGGGAGGTGGCCGCTTCGTTCCTAGTGGTGCTCCGTGACAACGGAGCGTTGACGTCCTGCGAGGAAGAGGCATGCGGGGCACCTCGGTGATGATAGTTCAGGACCGCAAAGAGTTTGAAGAACTGTGGTCCAGCAAGGGCATCGAGTCGTCGGTGTCTCTGTGGTCTTCAGGTGGTGGGAAACCCACCAGCGGATGTTCCTTGGCGCGTCAGCGGCCTAGACTTTCTCCGGTGGGACAAAACGGTCGACGGTGCAGGTGAGAGCGTCCTTGGATCAAATGTTACTTAGGATAAGGGAGCCCGGCAGGCTCCCGTCGGCGATGACAGTCGTCAACGGTGATGTACAGCAGTGTTTGGGCACTTCTCCTTGTGATTCCGCGGCAGTCCCCATCTCCGGTCGGCAGCCTGTCGTAGGTCTGTCTACCATGGAGTGCTGGCAAAGATTAGCAGTGCACGATGGTCCCTCGTAGCTCGGGAAGAGGGCACCTAACCAGGTCCTCTCTGGGTCAGTCCTTGGAGAAACAGCAGCTTTCAGATTGGTGAAGTAGAGCAGCAGCAAGACTTCTCTTCCAGCAGGGCTTCAAGGTTAAGCTTCAGTTTCAACTCCATTTTCTCTTCAGCTTCTGAACACGAATTCTAGCAGTGAGAGCCCCCAGATACACTAGTTGATGTCCCATTCATTCTGCTGGGTCACACTCAGGCAACCAATCGGTCCGAAGGGCATTCATGCAGAAGGCAGCCAATCAGGTGCTTGTGCATTCAGGCCATTCACTTCTCTCCAGACACTCACAACAAGTTATGTTTATGTACCCAGCCATTCAACACTCCACACTGCATTCATACCAGTTTCAGGCAGGGCTGTCTCAGTCATTGTGTCAAACACCAGAAACTAGACATCCACAACAAGAAGTACATATTGGTCACCCAATCCATTCACCCAGGTCCCACCCACAGGGTGAACCCACAACAGTCACTGGGAAGGCTCCAGCCAGTCTGGCCTGGAATTCACAACACCACCTTATATGGAACTTCCACCCAACAGCCGGTCAGGGGGAAGGGACAGAGTCAAGGCTTCCCAGGACCTTGGGAAAACAAGGTAACAGGCAATAGAACGCAAGAGGCCACAGGGTGCATCTTGTTTCCTATCAGGAATCAACTGATTCCAATGGCAGGGCCTGGGTATACCCAAAATTGAGGATACTCAGAGCACCTGTCAAATTCAGCATGGAGCCACCACCAGCCCATACCCTGCTCTGTGGGCCCCACGCAGGTGCCCAAAAACATAGACTAGGGGCACAGGGTTGTACCCCCACCCATGGGTGCTATAAGAGAGAGCTGCACTGCCAAGAGTCCCACAGGAACTCCTGCGTGGAAAACACAACAGAACACACAATAAAAAACAGTAAAGGACAAGGATACGGAGGCCCTGTCCCTCCGATGCATTTACAGCTTCACAGTAAGCATCACAGGAACGCTGTGGAGATGAATACTGCACAGCTGATCAGGGGTTTGGAATGCGTTGAGTGCACAAGCTCAGCCTCTGAATGCAGAAACAGCTGATGATGGCAAAGGTGCATGCAGAGAGTGCGTGGTCCATAGTGTTTCAGAAAGGCACAGCTGATCCTGGTTAGAGGTGCACACACAGAGCGCGGGATCTTCAGGACTAGAGGAAAAAACAGCTGTACAGATGGTAAAGGTGCATGCAGAGAGTGCGTGTTCGGCAGGGTGCAGGAGCACAAGATTCATGATTGTTTTGATTATCACAATATTCTACTGTACAGACCGCTGATACACATTATAAAACATCATGGCCGCTTGAGTAGATAAGAATTCTTTTATCCACATCAATGGAAGATCATAGATTTTGGAGTTGATACATAATGAATATATCCACTTTTTGTGAAACTCTACATGGATTAGAGGCACGTTCCAACCATTCCAAGATGGCCGACCATGTGCGGCTTTTAGAAGCATACTAGTTACTATGACAAGGCATTGTAGCTTAGATTAACTACCGCTTCACACAATGCGTCCCTGCAGCGTTCAAAGAGGACACATTGATCGCTCTCTGTGGTAAGAAGCACAACAGATTATAACATTTAGATCACACGAGTACAATCTCACTGATCATTTTAACATTATTATCGCACAATATTTGACCCCTCGATTCGCATTTCCAAATAGTGACTTCACCACAGTTGGAGCCCATGCAAACACGAGGAATGACACTTTTTCAACACAGTCTCTTACAATCGCTGGTTGAGTAAAAAACAGGTAAGAGTAATGTATTTGTCGCACACCCACATTGGTAGAATTCTTAACGCTAACACATTAGAGTGATACTATGGGCCTCATTATAACTCAGGCGGTCCGGAAATAACAGTGGCGGTAAACCCGCCACCATTATTGTTTCCGGACTGCCTGATCCCGACTCCTGCAGGCGGGAGGTGATGTTCCCGCCAGGTGTGACCTGGCGGGTTTAACACCGCCCGCCTGCAGGTGGACGAGGAAACACCGGCAGCATTACGAGATGCTGCCAGTGTTTCCATGATCCCCATTCCCATCGAGTCCCATAGGACTCGATGGAATGGGGATTAACACCATTCCGCCTCTGTGATTCCCAGAAAACCGGGGTTGTAATGCCCTGGTAATTCCGGGAATCACGGAGGCAGAATGGTAATACGAGTCCGGCGGTAACCAGGCGGTTTTACCGCCGCGGTTACCGCCGGACTCGTAATGAGGCCCCATGTATACTATAATTTTGCAGGGACATCGATGTTATGATCATCATCAGGTCAGTTTACAATGATACCAGGCTGTATACAGAATTACACCATACAACTTTCAGCCTCAATTAATACAATTGATTTTTTCTTTCTTCCACCTATGCAATGCGACTGAACGTAGGTATGATGTACTTATGAACCTTATAACAATGTTATCCATGTTTGTCATACTTGTCTTATTTTTTACAAACGCAAGCTGGCACTCTGTATCATACAAATGGTACATAAAATATGCGGAAATGTACTGTGCACTAAATGAACACTAATTTGGACTTTAATAATGTGGATCAAATAAACAAATAATATTTGGTTATGGACAATTAATTATAATTATCTGACCTAATGAATAAACAGCACTGGCCCTGATGAAGGATATTACTTTTCGAAATGCCTAGGTCCTGGCTCTATTTTGCATCTGCTGACTATCGATGAAATTATCTTCTAAGATTACTTAAGAATTAAAGAATATTGAATAATCAGATTTTTTTAACACATGCATTTTGTCTTTCAAATTAATCAACTATAACACATACCAGTATGTGGTTTTTGGGAGTGCAGCCCACATCGTTGGCTTTGTAGCCAACGTCTTGTTTTTGCTTGTATTTGGAGTGCTTTTCACGGAGGCACCTTTTCAGTGAGTGCGCACCCCAAGCAGACTAACTACTTGAATTTAAAAACTTTAATGAAAGTGAACATAAAACAGAGGTTGCGCACACTCACCACCCTTTAGCCGTACATCCGTGAACAATTTGAGTGGTTGCACGCCCTAAAATGTTTTATGAAGAGTTAGATCACCTAATGGACAATAGAGCAACGGCATTAGGCTTTTCAACCGAACAGGCAGATGCCATCCTATTTATTTATTTTTACATTTGTAGAGCGCACAAAACACAGAGGCATCTAGGCGCTGGATCATAAGAAATTGGTTACAAGAGAGAAGTTAGCAGTTACAGTTTCACATTGACATATGAATTTTAAACTTACAGAATACATGGTATGCAGATATACAAAGCAGGCATGACATGTATGGTTAAACTAGTTACCTCAAGGGTGATTGTTGTTCGGGCAGGTGGTACTAACAGTATCTATGTACTATGTATTGTGAAATAAATAATATGGCTAGGTGGTATGTTGGGCGTGAACTGTCTAATCTGGGTCTGATGACTCAATGTTGGGAGTCCAGCCAGAAGAGTCTAGTTTTCAGGCTTTTTCTGAAGGACCAGAGACATGGGTCGTTTGGGGTGGCAAGGTGTTCCACTGTTTGGCCGCTACTACCGGAAAGCTGGACCCACCTTCTTTCTGTCTCCTGAATCTCAGTGTAACAATGAGGTTAGCATATGAGGGTCGAGTAGGTCTATTAGACTGAGTTTTGACAATATTATTGCTGTGATAAGCTGGTGCATTGTTGGCAAGACCTTTGTGGGTGAGGGTAAGGATTTTAAAATTGATCCCATCTTGGACAGGAAGCCAGTGAATGTGTTGTCTGATTGATGAACTATGCTAATTCTTGGGTGTGTTCAGCGCAGCTCTGATAGCGTTATTCTGTACTATTTGGAGATTTTTGATGTTTCTAGTACTAGTTCCTGCAAATAGGGAATTACAATAGTCTATCCTCGAGAGGCTCAGTGCTCTAGCTAAGATAATACTGTTATCTGTCGAGAGGAAAGGTCTACTCAGTCTAATAAGTTTAGACTTGTAGCCTGACGACGAGACAATGGCATTGACCTGCCTGGTAAGGGTGCGGGAGGAGTCAATGTAGACCCCAAGGTTTATTATTTCATTGGCGACATTGATGGTATTGCCATCAATATTGAAAGATTTGTATTGTTTTGGGAGGTTGTTCAGTTTGGATTTGTTTCCTATTAAGATTACCTCTGTCTTGTCATTGTTGGGGCATAATTCATTTTGAGCCATCCAGGCCTGGTTGGCAAGGTAGATTTTGTTGAGGCTATCAGTGTTTTGTGTCATAGCAACCTGTGATAGGTATGAGTATTTGCGTATCATCTGAATAATTAGTATACATAACCCATTTTGTCTAGTTTGTCAAATAGCAACTTCGTGAAAGCATTATACAACGTTGGTGAAACAAAGGAACCTTGCGGTAAGCTGCATGTTGCTGGAACTGGTGAGGCTGCTGATGAGGTGCAAAAGACTCTCATTGTACGATTGGACAGAAAAGATTTGATCCATTTGATGGCTTCAGGGGAGAAGTGGACTGCAGTTTCGAGATGGTGGCATGGGATTTTGTGATTGACCAGACGAAGGCTGCGGAGAGCTCTAGTAGGAGAAGGATACAGAGGTCTCCTCTCTCCCTAAATTGGTTCATTTCTGTTTTAAAGTCCAGTAGAGCCATCTCTGTTCCATGACCAGGTCTAAACCCAGATTGTCTCAGTCCTCAAAGTTTGTTGGTTTCCAAGAATTGTTGGATCTGCAGGTAGGCTGCTCGGTCGAGGATTTTTTATGGAAATGGGACTGTAGTGATCGGTCGGAAATTGGTTTGGATGTTAGGGTCAAAGGTGTTTTTTTTATAGCAGGGGTAGTACCTCGAGTTCTTTTAGGTCATCGTGTACTTAGCTGGTGGCGAATGAGCTATTAATGATGGAGGTGATAAATGGTGCCAGTTCATTAGCACACTCTTTTATGAAGTTGGCATGGCAGGTGTCCACTTTACATCTCGAAGGTTTTAGACCTTTGATGATGTTACTGGTTTCTGCTATGAACACTGGTTTTAACGTGAATTTATTCACCACTTGTGGTTCTACGCTTGAAGGTGTAGTTTGGGGGGCAAGGCCTAAACTGAGTTTAGTTTTTTTTATCTACAATTTATTTTGCAGGAGCGTGATTTTGTCTGCTAGAGCCTTTTACAAATTAGTGCCCCATTGCTGATTTTTGGTGGAGTGGTCGAGGGTCAGGGCTGGTGACTCCAGCTCACAGTGAATGGCAAATAATTCTTTGGAGTTTGATTGGGCATTCTGAATTCTCAGATTGTGAGAGCTTTTAGCTTTGATGAATTTCCTTGTAATTGTTGGCTAGAGTTTGAAAGATGGCTTTGTTTGCAGGTGTTGGTGATTTTAGACAATTACATTCGGTGGACGTTTTGGTCGCTCGCAAGGTCTGCAGGTCTGGTGTGAACCAGGTATTGGTGTGTACTTCTGGTTTCACTTTGAATATAACCAAAATACTACTTGCAAACATCAGGAACAGCTATGAGGGCCACAATGGCACCACTTTTTCAAACACCTTCATATTCCGATTTGAGACAATGCACATATTAGAAAACCAACGCTGGAACAAATTCATTAAAAAATGGGTCTGTTACATCGACAACATTTTTGAAGTATGGAGTGGAAACAAAAAGGAATTAGAGGAATTCTTGGGCTATTTGAACAGTATTGACAACCATATCCAATTTACCATGGAAATCGGAGATTCAGATGTATATTATTTGGAGGTACAAACCAAAATCAAAGGATCTAAAATCACCACAACTTTATTCACAAAAGTGACTGACAGGATTACATTATTACATAGAATGAGTTTTCATCCTCCAAACATCTTCTGCAACTTACCATACAGACAAATGCAGAAAGTGAAGAGGATCGTTATTGATCCAGAGGAGTGTGAGGCACAGTTACCCAAACTACAAGAAATATTGCGCACAAGAGGATATCCCGACCGTGACTTAGAAATGGCATTATCTAAAACAAACACCAACGGACGTGAAAACCTTCTACTGAACACACCAAAATGAGAGAGTCCAGATCTAGTTTTTGTAACTACATATTCTATACAAAGCTGAAAAAACAAGCAAAATATCATGCACCGATGGAGTATTCTGACTAGTGACACCAGAACGAAGGACCTATTTCCACATTCACCTGTATTTGCTAACAGAAAAGCAACAACCTTCGAAATATGTTAGTCACCACCCGAGATAGAGCAACCCTCCAAAAACCAGATAAACATCCAGGAACCTTTCCATGTCTCAGCTGCAGGAACTACAATAACATCATTAAGGGCGCAACAGTGTCACACCCAAGAACTGGCGAGATAATCCAACTGAAACATCATGCCAAGTGCCTATCTGAGAATGTCTTATACAGCATTAGATGCCCATGTGGGATCTATTATGTTGGTGAAACATCGAGACTACGGATCAAAGAGCATAAATTCTGCATTAGGAACAACAATCAAGCATCAGCAGTGGCTAGATATTTTACAGAAAAGAGACACTCTGTGCCACAACTGCGATTCATAGTGCTAGAAAATGTACAATCGAGAGGTTACAGCACAGACATAAAAAAGAAGAGCCCAAAAAGAGGCTTTCTGGATTGAGAGATTAGATTCTCTTTCCCCTGGTGGAATTAATGAGGAATTGGACTTGATTTGTTTTCTATAAAACTATCAATGTATAATAACTAAGATACAGAATAATGCATCACAAAGATATCTAGTATATAGACTCTAGTTTTGTTAGAAATCATTCATTCACACTGTAGCAGTGCAATAGCCATTATCATAATATCATTAGCCCTTGTGAAGTGACATCTATATTGTTTGATGCACCTCACATTGAGAATCAAGAATTGCTTGCAAAGAATCTGCACCATTTTGCACTACACACCATCATAATAGGTGGCCAATTGATATGGAGAACATAGCTTTGACTACAGCTATGACCATAAGAGTATCAAGCCTATTGCATATCGCACCTATAGACTTCAACTCGTACTTTATGAGAATACATACATAATATATACACATGGAATTGAACACTTGAGTGCACAACATTGACAGTGATTTAGGTACAAGACACGTTACAATCAGGCACAAATTATAATGTATCTGTGTCTACCACAGACATACTAACAATGACGGCCGTCCATTACATATGTGAATAGTATGGCACTGTGCACGCTTTAGTGATACCCAATTGCATTGAGGATTAGAGTAAATATACAGTTACTATACATCATAAATTTAGACTCTTGATTGTTTAGATTAGTACAATATTCTATTGTACAGACCGCCGATGCATATTATAAAATATTGTGGCAAGCCGAGTAGGTAAGAATTCTTCTATCCCCCCTTTTTGTGAAACTCTGCATGGATTAGAGGCGCTCTCCGACCATTCAAAGATGGCCGACCCGTGCGTCTTTGACAAGCATTCTAGTTACTATGACAACGCATCGTTGCTTAGATTAACTACTTCTTTGCACAACGCGTCCCAGCAGCGTTCAAAGGGAACACATTGATGGCTCTCCCTGGTAAGAAGCACGACAGATTATAACATTTAGATCACACAAGTACAATCTCACGGATCATTTCAACATTATCATCGCGTGATTTTTGACCACTCGATTTGCATTTCCAAATAATGACTTTGCCACAGAGGGAGTCAATGCAAACACGAGGAACGACACTCTTTCAACGCAATCGCTTACAATAGTGAGGTGAGTGAGAAACAGGTGAGAGACTAATGTCGAACACCCACATTTGTAGAATTCTTTACATTAACACATCAGAGTGATACTATGTATACCATAATTTTGCAGAGACTTCGATGTTATGATCATCATCAGGTCAGTTTACAATGATACCAGTCTGTATACAGAATCACACAATAAAACTTTCAGCCTCAGTTGACACCATTATTATTATTATCCATACAGAGGTAAAGTGAAAGAGGTAATCAGAGCACCCTAGCTTGACTCAGAGTGCATGCATGCTGAAAGGGTACTGAACTCAGAATCGAGGGAGGGCGCCTTAAGAGCTACTTTATGCATGCAAAAAAGATTGCGTATAAGAACATTTTATGGAATAAGAAACATCCATTTATCGAACAACAATGGGAACAGTTAGACAGGGTAATTCAAGAGAATAATGTTAAGGCATGTTGGGGAATGGTAACAATAGGGTTTGGGGAAAATGGGGAAGCTGACCAATGATCTATACCACCCCCTGTGTTGAGATCGCACTTTCATGGGGTCCTGTTTAAGAAGGAACCTGAGAGCCATAGGTACAAAGCAATTGATTTAAAATCCTCTGGAAAGTTACTTTTATCTCAGGAAGAAATTGCTACCCACATCCATACGATGAAAACTGGCAAAGTTGCAAGCCCTTATGGGGAAGGCCTGAAATATTTATATTGATTGATTGATATTTTATTTCTATCGCGCTCGTACACAAGTGTTTCAGAGCGCGACAAGGTAAGGGAGGGGAACAGGAGAGAACAAAACAGCGATCTTACTAGGCCCAGTGACATTGAGAATGTGCAAGTGCATGGGAGAGCGGGAGGAGAAAAGTGCATGGAAGGAGGGAGAAGTGGAAAGTGCGGAGCAGAGGAGAAACAGATAAATAACAATAAATAAATAATAAAGGCAACAAACAGTGGTAATGCAGCCAGCAATTTGCAAGTGCTAGGTTTAAGGCAGCAGACAGGGTAGGTCTGATAAGTGCAGGAAGAAAAAAGGGCGAGGTGTATGGGTACAGATACAGACCCTAGTGCAAGGGGTGGCCCAGAAGCAGTGTGGGAGGGTGGCAGGGTGAGCAGGTACCTGGGCCCGAAGGACAGAGGGTGGCCAGGTGCACAGTACCAAGAGAAAACAGATCAGCAGGGGAGAGGGGGAGCGAAGGCAGAAGAAAAGAGGAAGGTCTTGAGGTGCTTCCGGAACCGGAGATGGTTCTCCTCAAGTTTAAGAGTGGCAGGGAGGCCATTCCAGAGGGAGGCCCCAGCCGAAGACAGAGATCTACCCCCAGCTCGTTTCTTTGAAAAACGACTGACCCTGAGGGAGTTGGAGATAGAGGAGTGAAGAGCTCGAGAGGGGAGGTATTTGCGGAGGGATAGCTGAAGGTATTTTGGACCCAGGCCCCAGAAAGCCTTGTGGACAATGCAGAGGGTTTTGAATTTAATCCTTGCATCCACTGGGAGCCAGTGGAGAGATTTCTGAGCTGGAGAAATATAATCCCAGGGCTTGAGGCCAAGGACAAGTCTTGCAGTCCTGTTCTGGATTAATTGCAGAGGGCGGAGAGTAGAGGCAGGTAGATTTAGAAAGAGGCTGTTACAATAGTCCAAGCTAGAGAGAACCAGAGCTTGGGATACCATGAGCTTCTGGGGGAAGGAGAGGAAAGGCAGAGTACCTCTGAGGAGCTGCAGTCGGAAATTTTACTTTTTAGAGACCGCAGAGATGTGGGCGGAGAAGGAAAGGGTGGAGTCAAAGATGACCCCGAGGTTCTTAGCCTTGCAGGTGGGGATAGGAGGAGGGCCAAGGGAGGCCAGCCAGAGAGTGAGGGGAAAGGATGGTGAAGGTGTGCCGATGAGGAGGATCTCCATCTTGCTGCCATTCAAAGATCATTGGCAGAACACCAATCTTGAATGGCAGTTAGGCAATCAGAGATGTATATGCTTGTACAAGTGGGGTGCCCCAGCGCTGATGCGCGCATTTAATGCAATTTCCCAGAGACAGAACTGCCCATTATCGTGGAAGAGGAGCCTATTATCCCTGTATTCAAAAAGGATATGGCAGCTGATCCCCACTGCTATCAACCGATATCACTACCAGAAGTCTCAAGCAAGATATTTGCAGGTTGCCTGGCAACCAGGATACAGAACTGGCCGTTAGATAATAATGTGCTATCAGATAATCAAGCTGGTTTTAGAAAAAGATTCTCCACACTAGATCAACTCCTCTTGCTGCACACAAAAGTGGAGAAGTATACCAAGATCAGAGGTATATGTAGCTTTTCTTGATCTTTCTAAGGCCCTTGATTCAATTGGGAGGAATCTGCTATGGAAGATGTTAGACCAACTGGCCGCACCTTCAGGGCTACTGAAGCTTATTCAGCTAGTCCATGTGGACACTTCAGTAGCAATGCGCTGCTCAGGGGTAAATGAATGCTCAGAGGTTATCTGCACTAATAGAGGGGTCAAACAGGGGTGCTCAGTAGCCCCACCGTCATTTACCTTGTTTTTATTGGATTTCAACCCACATGGTGCTCTAGCCAAGGTTTGTTCCCTGCTGTATGCTGACGATACTGCGCTGATTGATCTTACAGAAGGGGGGGGCTATAGAAGAGTCTTCTATATGCTCTAGCCAAGGTTTTTTCCCTGCTGTATGCTGACAATACTGCGCTGATTGATCTTACAGAAGGGGGGGGGCTATAGAAGAGTCTTCTATATGCTCTAGCCAAGGTTTTTTCCCTGCTGTATGCTGACGATACTGCGCTGATTGATTTTACAGAAGGGGGGGCTATAGAAGAGTCTTCTATATGCTCTAGCCAAGGTTTTTTCCCTGCTGTATGCTGACGATACTGCGCTGATTGATCTTACAGAAGGGGAGGGCTATAGAAGAGTCTTCTATATGCTCTAGCCAAGGTTTTTTCCCTGCTGTATGCTGACGATACTGCGCTGATTGATTTTACAGAAGGGGGGGGCTATAGAAGAGTCTTCTATATGCTCTAGCCAAGGTTTTTTCCCTGCTGTATGCTGACGATACTGCGCTGATTGATCTTACAGAAGGGGAGGGCTATAGAAGAGTCTTCTATATGCTCTAGCCAAGGTTTTTTCCCTGCTGTATGCTGACGATACTGCGCTGATTGATCTTACAGAAGGGGGGGCTATAGAAGAGTCTTCTATATGCTCTATCCAAGGTTTTTTCCCTGCTGTATGCTGACGATACTGCGCTGATTGATCTTACAGAAGGGGGAGGGGCTATAGAAGAGTCTTCTATATGCTCTAGCCAAGGTTTTTTCCCAGCTGTATGCTGACGATACTGCGCTGATTGATCTTACAGAAGGGGGAGGGGCTGTAGAAGAGGGGGAGGGGCTATAGAAGAGTCTTCTATATGCAGATCCATTTTTTTAAATCTACTAAAAACTAAGATCACGGTATTTGGAAAAGGAAGGTGACAGGGTAAATGGTGCATCAAATAGAGGTGTTCAACTCATATAGCTATTTATGGTTGGTATTTTCTATGGATGTGAGTTGTAAGAACTATATTAAGCTGACAGTTAAGCAGGTGGAAGAAAGTTTCAAGGCTCTCTTACGATTTTGTTATCTCTACGCGGGGAAAAATGCTGGATAAATGCCTCTGTTTTAAAGCTCAGAACTCGCATGGCCATGATATGTGGAAGTCATTCATGGGGCTTTTCCTCCTGTACAAGGTCGGAAACTATAAAGAACATGTTTCTAAGGCGATTAGTAGGGTTATCACCAGCAACACCAGGAGACACGCTACGACGAGAGTTAGGGGCACGAGGGTGTCGGGCACAGATTTGCTTCCGGCAGTTTTCTCTTAAAGTGCAGTTTGATTCCGTAATGAATCCAAACATAGGGGATGCCTATAAGCAGATGGCTTGATCCGCTGCACAAGGGAAGTATCAATGTTACTCGGGAATACAAGGGGATCGCTTTCATGTCAAAATCGGAGCTAATTGAGGTAGATATATGACAAAACAGCAACAGAAAAAGTTGATCAAGAAATGCCCCGAAAAAGAGGAGTTTGAGAATACCCAGTTGCGCATCATGAGGCTGCCTTCCATAAGACTTTATAGTGAGACTTGCATAGACGGAGTATCCACAAACTTTGTGACAAAAATAAAATCTCATGAGTGTAGGAGGGCTGTACTTATGATTAGGTCAAATCTTCTCCTGGTGACAACTAGAACCACCCAGAATGGCACAGAGAGGCAATGCACTATTGGGATGGGTAAGGAGGAGAAATTCTTGACAGGAGTGGTCTCCTATCCTGTCAGTCAGTGTGTCTTTGCTGTAATAATGGGAGCCGACAGGGTCAGTCTTTCGACTTCCCACCGCCTCCAACTATTATATTCTGTGTTTGTTGCAGAGCCAAAAGGGCTCTGCAAGAAAGCAAAATGCATAGCTGGGGATATTCCCCTGCTCAGAGGCAGACAGCAGAGTCCCCAGTGCAAATAACGCGCATGGGGGACTGTACTGTCAGCCATTCAGGGGAAGGGCGGTGCCCCCAGCCCATAGTTGCAGGCCGCCAACGGTTGTAGGCTATGTTAGTTCTGGGAAGGATGACTCTGGGTCAGAAAAGGCTTTCATGGATGAATATCGCATATGCGTTCCTTTCTTATGCAAGTTAGACTAGAAATATAGAAGTATGAAGTAGGTCACCTTGAAGCCTTGTGAGATCAGCAATTTCATGTGGATTAAAGTAATTATAACTATAGACAATTATATGCATAGCCATAGGCATATATATATATATATATATATATATATATATATATATATATATATATATATGCATAGGCATACATGGTATGATTGAATGTGATGTTTGTGATTTGATTGGGTTTTAGGTTGAATTTTGTTTTATCACCCATTTCTTTGCTGTTGTATGTACCATTGATGTGTTCCTTTTTTCATGAACTATAAACAAAAGCTGATATATTTTTTCGTGCAATATTCACATTGATTTGCAAATATATTGTTCCAGATTTGATATTTTAGGTTTTCCTCATCCTTGATCCCAGAATCTGGAAGACAGGGGCTCATGCCTTCCTGTGTACCTGAGAGAGATCCTATAACAACAATGATTGCGTTCAGAACAGAAATAGGTAAACTAAGTTATTTTTAAATGCTCTGCACATTTTCTGAAAAGTAGAAAAGGTGAACAGTATATATTTAAACCATCAATTCTCTCCTTTCATCACTCTAAAGAAATCACTCTAAAGAAAAACATGCATAAAACTGTAGGCTATCTGACGACCCCTACAGAAGGCAATACTTCACGCGAGGCTCCTTACTTGTAAGGAGAAATGCAAACCTTTAAGAACTTGCTGAGAGCCAACTGCAGACACCTGGATAGTATTTATCTATACCATCATAGTAGTATCCCCACATATTAGTATCTCACATTGTGTGGGGGCAGGCCACATTCAGATTCGTCAATAACAATTTCTAATGGACTCAACTGGTGTTGCACGACTGTAGAAAGAGGTCAATGGTCCACATGGCAAAGGCCCTGCAACACAAACCAGATTAAGCCACAGTTCCAAATGAGAAATGGGCGTCACGTGCCATAGCTACTCGCTTTCACTGAGAGAAATTGTATTTGACCATACTGGAGTCCGTATCAAAGGGAATACTACCCCTGCTCATATCCCCAATCAAGTGCCTGACCTCTAAAAACCTTACTCCTCCTACTTCCTAAGTGTCGCTTCTAGAGTGCGTGGTGGATCCAGCCATGCCCTCAAAAAACCACACGGTCGATGAAGTCACACTTTGTCCTTCTTTTTTTGACCTATGAGCCTGTGAACAGGCAACACTAGAGAGGTCAAAGTAGAAAAGGCTATTCAAACACCCGCAGAAAAATACACCAGCCAACACCAGGCAAACACACATTTGCCCCCACTATAAATTGGTGAAATTTGACAATACATGCCCCACTGAAGCATGGATGATGTAACAGTGATTGTGCATGGCCTACAGGCAAATGTCCATTCTCATGGGTTAGTCTTTATCTAACCCATAGCATCCTTGGCTGATAGCCCAGTTGAGGCACATGTCACCTTCTCCTAGTACCCTTTCAACAATGCACACATCAAGAACCGCAATACCAATGACAGAGCATTTAGGATCCTCAAAAGCTGCTGAATTGCTCAAAACAGACTAGACTAAAACTACAGTGTAAAACAGATAAGGTGTTTTGTACTGTAGCATTGTGCTGCCTCTTGCCAAATATAGCCATGTGGAGAAATTCACCCATGCCACCCCGGGACACGGATATGAATGGGAAGCATGGGCAAATGCAAAACATGCTGCCGGACATGAGCTACAATGCAGGTATAAAATGACACGGATGACTGAATACATATAACTTTCACAGTAATATAGACCAGAAAGTCTCTGTAAGTGTGAGTATTGAGTATAACATGTGGACGTATCACCCTGTCCCCTTAAAAATCCAACGCGTTCAACTGCCCACATTCTTGCTCCACGCGCTGCCTTGCGACTAGCCCAAGAATACTTTCCTCTACTTTTAGGAAGGGGCAACCTCTGTCCCTGTGCTGTTTGAGCCATTCTCCCCGTAGGCCGCACCTGGCCTGCTCTAGCAGCTGAGTGATGGGGCTTGTCACCGGGCATGCCCAGGGTTAGTATGGACCATCTGCCAGCTGAAGGAGCCTTTGGTGGCACTCTCCTCTGCCTGTGTCCAAAGTCTAACATTCTTAAGTCGTTTTGGGTTTCAGCCTTGACTCTCAACAATCTTCTTATGTATTGAATTAGAAAGCATGCTCTGTCACCAGGCTGGCCTCCTTCGAAACATGTTCACAGTTAGCTGCCGCCTCCTTCCCCATGAGCCCTGCCTCCATACATGTCTAACAGGGCTCGCCCAGTGGCGCCTCCCTCAGGCCATTTGCTGCCCTCCAGACTGCCCTGACCCCCATCAACATCAGACCAGTACACTGAAGTAGCTCCACTGACACCCTCCTGTTCTTGAACAGGTGCTCCTCTTCGGTCTCTGTTACTTCAGCTCTGACCATGGCGATACAAAGGGATTCTGCCAATGTTCGCCCGCAAGGGTGGGTGAACAGCCACATGGAGTAGTGCTGGTGGGACATTTACCTGCGTACTGCTTCCTGCCCCTGTTGACTACCACACCTAGGGTGCCGATTCATGGAATTAATGTGCGCCAAAAATTCCCGCGCAGAGGTGCCAAAACGTGCAAATCGCAGTAAAAGTGCGAAAATCGCAGTGCATGTGCGAAAATCGCAGGGAAACCAGCGCACATCGATTCATGGAAGACCCTCCACCAGCCCCCCACTCATGTCTCCCAGCACCCCCACCCCTCACCAGTCAGGGGCACACTCCACCAGGCCCCCACTCATGTCTCCCAGCACCCCCACCCCCCAGCACTGTGGGGCACCCTCCACCAGGCCCCCACTCATGTCTCCCTGCACCCCCACCCCCCACCAGTCAGGGGCACCCTCCACCAGACCCCCACTCATGTCCCCCTGCACCCCCAACCCCCAGCAGTGCAGGGCACCCTCCACCAGGCCCCCACTCATGTCCCCCTGCACCCCCACCCCCCAGCACTGTGGGGCACCCTCCACCAGGCCCCCACTCATGTCTCCCTGCACCCCCCCCACCAGTCAGGGGCACCCTCCACCAGGCCCCCACTCATGTCCCCCTGCACCCCCAGCCCCCAGCAGTGCAGGGCACCCTCCACCAGGACCCCACTCATGTCCCCCTGCACCCCCACCCCCCAGCAGTGCAGGGCACCCTCCACCAGGCCCCCACTCATGTCCCCCTGCACCCCCACCCCCCAGCATCCAGGGGCACCCTCCACCAGGACCCCACTCATGTCCCCCTGCACCCCCACCCCCCACCAGTCAGGGGCACCCTCCACCAGGCCCCCACTCATGTCCCCCTGCACCCCCAACCCCCAGCAGTGCAGAGCACCCTCCACCAGGACCCCACTCATGTCCCCCTGCACCCCCACCCCCCAGCAGTGCAGGGCACCCTCCACCAGGCCCCCACTCATGTCCCCCTGCACCCCCACCCCCCAGCATCCAGGGGCACCCTCCACCAGGACCCCACTCATGTCCCCCTGCACCCCCACCCCCCAGCATCCAGGGGCACCCTCCACCAGGCCCCCACTCATGTCTCCCATCACCCCCAACCCCCAGCAGTGCAGGGCACCCTCCACCAGGACCCCACTCATGTCCCCCTGCACCCCCACCCCCCAGCAGTGCAGGGCACCCTCCACCAGGCCCCCACTCATGTCCCCCTGCACCCCCACCCCCCAGCATCCAGGGGCACCCTCCACCAGGACCCCACTCATGTCCCCCTGCACCCCCACCCCCCAGCATCCAGGGGCACCCTCCACCAGGCCCCCACTCATGTCTCCCATCACCCCCACCCCCCAGCAGTGCCGGGCACCCTCCACCAGGCCCCCACTCATGTCCAACTCATGTCTCCCTGCACCCCCACCCCCCAGCAGTGCAGGGCACCCTCCACCAGGCCCCCACTCATGTTCCCCTGCACCCCCAGCATCCAGGGGCACCCTCCACCAGGCCCCCACTCATGTCCCCCTGCACCCCCACCCACCAGCATCCAGGGGCACCCTCCACCAGGCCCCCACTCATGTCTCCCATCACCCCCACCCCCAGCAGTGCAGGGCACCCTCCACCAGGCCCCCACTCATGTCCAACTCATGTCTCCCATCACCCCACCCCCCAGCAGTGCAGGACACCCTCCACCAGGCCCCCACTCATGTCCAACTCATGTCTCCCATCACCCCCACCCCCAGCAGTGCAGGGCACCCTCCACCAGGCCCCCACTCATGTCCCCCTGCACCCCCACCCCCCAGCATTC
Organism: Ambystoma mexicanum; assembly: GCF_040938575.1. Lineage (NCBI taxonomy): Eukaryota > Metazoa > Chordata > Amphibia > Caudata > Ambystomatidae > Ambystoma > Ambystoma mexicanum. Next base: position 623,008,660 of record NC_090921.1, on the reverse strand, counting down.
AGGGGCACCCTCCACCAGGTCCCGACTCATGTCCCCCTGCACCAGGACCCCCAACCCCAGCATCCAGGGGCACCCTCCACCAGGCCCCCACTCATGCCCAACGCATGTCCCCCAGCACCCCCACCCCACAGCAGTGCAGGACACCCTCCACCAGGCCCCCACTCATGTCCAACTCATGTCCCCCTGCACCCCCACCCCCCAGAATCCAGGGGCACCCTCCACCAGGCCCCCACTCATGTCCAACTCATGTCTCCCACCACCCCCACCCCCCAGCAGTGCAGGGCACCCTCCACCAGGCCCCCACTCATGTCCAACTCATGTCTCCCATCACCCCCACCCACCAGCATCCAGGGGCACCCTCCACCAGGCCCCCACTCATGTCCCCCTCCACCCCCGCCCACCAGAATCCAGGGGCACCCTTCCCCAGGCCCCCACTCATGTCTCCCATCACCCCCACCCCACAGCAGTGCAGGGCACCCTCCACCAGGCCCCCACTCATGTCCAACTCATGTCTCCCATCACCCCCACCCCCCAGCAGTGCAGGGCACCCTCCACCAGGCCCCCACTCATGTCCCCCTGCACCCCCACCCCCCAGCATTCAGGGGCACCCTCCACCAGGTCCCCACTCATGTCCCCCTGCACCAGGACCCCCAACCCCAGCATCCAGGGGCACCCTCCACCAGGCCCCCACTCATGCCCAACTCATGTCCCCCAGCACCCCCACCCCACAGCAGTGCAGGACACCCTCCACCAGGCCCCCACTCATGTCCACCTCATGTCCCCCTGCACCCCCACCCCCCAGAATCCAGGGGCACCCACCACCAGGCCCCCACTCATGTCCAACTCATGTCTCCCACCACCCCCACCCCCCAGCAGTGCAGGGCACCCTCCACCAGGCCCCCACTCATGTCCCCCTGCTCCCCCACCCACCAGCATCCAGGGGCACCCTCCACCAGGCCCCCACTCATGTCCAACTCATGTCTCCCATCACCCCCACCCACCAGCATCCAGGGGCACCCTCCACCAGGCCCCCACTCATGTCCCCTTCCACCCCCGCCCACCAGCATCCAGGGGCACCCTTCACCAGGCCCCCACTCATGTCTCCCATCACCCCCACCCCCCAGCAGTGCAGGGCACCCTCCACCAGGCCCCCACTCATGTCCAACTCATGTCTCCCATCACCCCCACCCCCCAGCAGTGCAGGGCACCCTCCACCAGGCCCCCACTCATGTCCCCCTGCACCCCCACCCCCCAGCAGTAGAGGGCACCCTCCACTAGGCCCCCACTCATGCCCCCCTTCGCCCCCACCCCCCAGCATCCAGAGGCACCCTCCACCAGGCCCCCACTAATGTCCCCCTGCACCCCCACCCACCAGCATCCAGGGGCACCCTCCACCAGGCACCCACTCATGTCTCCCATCACCCCCACCCTCAGCAGTGCAGGGCACCCTCCACCAGGCCCCCACTCATGCCCAACTCATGTCTCCCATCACCCCCACCCCCCAGCAGTGCAGGACACCCTCCACCAGGCCCCCACTCATGTCCAACTCATGTCTCCCATCACCCCCACCCCCCAGCAGTGCAGGGCACCCTCCACCAGGCCCCCACTCATGTCCCCCTGCACCCCCACCCCCCAGCAGTGCAGGGCACCCTCCACCAGGTCCCCACTCATGTCCCCCTGCACCCCCACCCCCCAGCATCCAGGGGCACCCTCCACCATGCCCCCACTCATGTCCCCCTGCACCCCCACCCCCACTTGCCAGCATCCAGGGGCACCCTCCACCAGGCCCCCACTCATGTCCAACTCATGTCCCCCAGCACCCCCACCCACCAGCAGTGCAGGACACCCTCCACCAGGCCCCCACTCATGTCCAACTCATGTCCCCCTGCACCCCCACCCCCCAGCATCCAGGGGCACCCTCCACCAGGCCTCCACTCATGTCTCCCATCACCCCCACCCCCCAGCAGCCAGGGACACCCTCCACCAGGCCCCCACTCATGTCCCCCTGCACCCCCACCCACCAGCATCCAGGGGCACCCTCCACCAGGCCCCCACTCATGTCCAACTCATGTCTCCCATCACCCCCACCCACCAGCATCCAGGGGCACCCTCCACCAGGCCCCCACTCATGTCCCCCTGCACCCCCACCCACCAGCATCCAGGGGCACCCTTCACCAGGCCCCCACTCATGTCTCCCGTCACCCCCACCCCCCAGCAGTGCAGGGCACCCTCCACCAGACCCCCACTCATGTCCAACTCATGTCTCCCATCACCCCCACCCCCCAGCAGTGCAGGGCACCCTCCACCAGGCCCCCACTCATGTCCAATTCATGTCTCCCATCACCCCCACCCCCCAGCAGTGCAGGGCACTCTCCACCAGGCCCCCACTCATGTCCCCCTGCACCCCCACCCCCCAGCAGTAGAGGGCACCCTCCACCAGGCCCCCACTCATGTCCCCCTTCGCCCCCAACCCCCAGCATCCAGAGGCACCCTCCACCAGGCCCCCACTCATGTCCCCCTGCACCCCCACCAAACAGCATCCAGGGGCACCCTCCACCAGGCCCCCACTCATGTCTCCCATCACCCCCACCCCCCAGCAGTGCAGGGCACCATCCACCAGGCCCCCACTCATGTCCAAATCATGTCTCCCAGCACCCCCACCCCCCAGCAGTGCAGGGCACCCTCCACCAGGCCCCCACTCAAGTCCAACTCATGTCCCCCATTACCCCCACCCCCCAGCAGTGCAGGGCACGCTCCACCAGGCCCCCACTCATGTCCCCCTGCACCCCCACCCACCAGCATCCAGGGGCACCCTCCACCAGGCCCCCACTCATATCCAACTCATGTCTCCCATCACCCCCACCCACCAGCATCCAGGGGCACCCTCCACCAGGCCCCCACTCATGTCCCCATGCACCCCCACCCACCAGCATCCAGGGGCACCCTCCACCAGGCCCCCACTCATGTCCCCCTGCACCCCCACCCACCAGCATCCAGGGGCACCCTCCACCAGGCCCCCACTCATGTCTCCCTTCACCCCCACCCCCGAGCAGTGCAGGGCACCCTCCACCAGGCCCCCACTCATGTCCAACTCATGTCTCCCATCACCCCCACCCCCCAACAGTGCAGGGCACCCTCCACTAGGACCCACTCATGTCCAACTCATGTCTCCCATCACCCCCACCACCCAGCAGTGCAGGGCACCCTCCACCAGGCCCCCACTCATGTCCCCCTGCACCCCCACCCCCCAGCAGTTCAGGGCACCCTCCACCAGGCCCCCACTCATGTACCCCTGCACCCCCACCCCCCAGCATCCAGGGGCACCCTCCACCAGGCCCCCACGCATGTCCCCCTGCACCCCCACCCCCCAGCATCCAGGGGCATCCTCCACCAGGCCCCCACTCATGTCTCCCATCACCCCCACCCCCCAGCAGTGCAGGGCACCCTCCACCAGGCCCCCACTCATGTCCCCCTGGACCCCCACCCACCAGAATCCAGAGGCACCCTCCACCAGGCCCCCACTCATGTCTCCCTGCACCCCCAGCCCCCAGCATCCAGGGGCACCCTCCACCAGCCCCCCACTCATGTCTCCCAGCACCCCCACCCACCAGCATCCAGGGGCACCATCCACCAGGCCCCCACTCATGTCTCCCATCACCCCCACCCCCCAGCAGTGCAGGGCACCCTCCACTAGGCCCCCACTCATGCCCCCCTTCGCCCCCACCCCCCAGCATCCAGAGGCACCCTCCACCAGGCCCCCACTCATGTCCCCCTGCACCCCCACCTACCAGCATCCAGGGGCACCCTCCACCAGGCACCCACTCATGTCTCCCATCACCCCCACCCTCAGCAGTGCAGGGCACCCTCCACCAGGCCCCCACTCATGTCCAACTCATGTCTCCCATCACCCCCACCCCCCAGCAGTGCAGGGCACCCTCCACCAGGCCCCCACTCATGTCCCCCTGCACCCCCACCCCCCAGCAGTGCAGGGCACCCTCCACCAGGTCCCCACTCATGTCCCCCTGCACCCCCACCCCCCAGCATCCAGGGGCACCCTCCACCATGACCCCACTCATGTCCCCCTGCACCACCACCTGCCAGCATCCAGGGGCACCCTCCACCAGGCCCCCACTCATGTCCAACTCATGTCCCCCAGCACCCCCACCCCCCAGCAGTGCAGGACACCCTCCACCAGGCCCCCACTCATGTCCAACTCATGTCCCCCTGCACCCCCACCCCCCAGCATCCAGGGGCACCCTCCACCAGGCCTCCACTCATGTCCAACTCATGTCTCCCACCACCCCCACCCCCCAGCAGTGCAGGGCACCCTCCACCAGGCCCCCGCTCATGTCCCCCTGCACCCCAACCAACAGCATCCAGGGGCACCCTCCACCAGGCCCCCACTCATGTCCAACTCATGTCTCCCATCACCCCCACCCACCAGCATCCAGGGGCACCCTCCACCAGGCCCCCACTCATGTCCCCCTGCGCCCCCACCCACCAGCATCCAGGGGCACCCTTCACCAGGCCCCCACTCATGTCTCCCATCACCCCCAACCCCCAGCAGTGCAGGGCACCCTCCACCAGACCCCCACTCATGTCCAACTCATGTCTCCCATCACCCGCACCCCCCAGCAGTGCAGGGCACCCTCCACCAGGCCCCCACTCATGTCCAACTCATGTCTCCCATCACCCCCACCCCCCAGCAGTGCAGGGCACCCTCCACCAGGCCCCCACTCATGTCCCCCTGCACCCCCACCCCCCAGCAGTAGAGGGCACCCTCCACCAGGCCCCCACTCATGTCCCCCTTCGCCCCCACCCCCCAGCATCCAGAGGCACCCTCCACCAGGCCCCCACTCATGTCTCCCATCACCCCCACCCCCCAGCAGTGCAGGGCACCCTCCACCAGGCCCCCACTCATGTCCAACTCATGTCTCCCAGCACCCCCACCCCCCAGCAGTGCAGGGCACCCTCCACCAGGCCCCCACTCATGTCCAACTCATGTCTCCCACCACCCCCACCCCCCAGCAGTGCAGGGCACGCTCCACCAGGCCCCCACTCATGTCCCCCTGCACCCCCACCCACCAGCATCCAGGGGCACCCTCCACCAGGCCCCCACTCATATCCAACTCATGTCTCCCATCACCCCCACCCACCAGCATCCAGGGGCACCCTCCACCAGGCCCCCACTCATGTCCCCATGCACCCCCACCCACCAGCATCCAGGGGCACCCTCCACCAGGCCCCCACTCATGTCCCCCTGCACCCCCACCCACCAGCATCCAGGGGCACCCTCCAACAGGCCCCCACTCATGTCTCCCTTCACCCCCACCCCCCAGCAGTGCAGGGCACCCTCCACCAGGCCCCCACTCATGTCCAACTCATGTCTCCCATCACCCCCACCCCCCAACAGTGCAGGGCACCCTCCACTAGGACCCACTCATGTCCAACTCATGTCTCCCATCACCCCCACCACCCAGCAGTGCAGGGCACCCTCCACCAGGCCCCCACTCATGTCCCTCTGCACCCCCACCCCCCAGCAGTGCAGGGCACCCTCCACCAGGCCCCCACTCATGTACCCCTGCACCCCCACCCACCAGCATCCAGGGGCACCCTCCACCAGGCCCCCACGCATGTCCCCCTGCACCCCCACCCCCCAGCATCCAGGGACATCCTCCACCAGGCCCCCACTCATGTCTCCCATCACCCCCACCCCCCAGCATTGCAGGGCACCCTCCACCAGGCCCCCACTCATGTCCCCCTGGACCCCCACCCACCAGCATCCAGAGGCACCCTCCACCAGGCCCCCACTCATGTCTCCCTGCACCCCCAGCCCCCAGCATCCAGGGGCACCCTCCACCAGGCCCCCACTCATGTCTCCCAGCACCCCCACCCACCAGCATCCAGGGGCACCATCCACCAGGCCCCCACTCATGTCTCCCATCACCCCCACCCCCCAGCAGTGCAGGGCACCCTCCATCAGGCCCCCACTCATGTCCAACTCATGTCTCCCAGCACCCCCACCCCCCAACAGTGCAGGGCACCCTCCACCAGGCCCCCACACATGTCCAACTGATGTCTCCCATCACCCCCACCCCCTAGCACTGTGGGGCACCCTCCACCAGGCCCCCACTCAAGTCCCCCTGCATCCCCAACCCCCAGCATCCAGGGGCACCCTCCATCAGGCCCCCACTCATGTCTCCCATCACCCCCACCCCCCAGCAGTGCAGGGCACCCTCCAGCAGGCCCCCACTCATGACCAACTCATGTCTCCCAGCACCCCCAACCCCCAGCATCCAGGGGCACCCTCCACCAGGTCCCCACTCATGTCCCCCTGAACCCCCACCCCCCAGCATCCAGGGGCACCCTCCACCAGGCCCCCACTCATGTCTCCCATCCCCCCACCCCCCAGCAGTGCAGGGCACCCTCCACCAGGCCCCCACTCATGTCCCCCTGCACCCCCACCCACCAGCATCCAGGGGCACCCTCCACCAGGCCCCCACTCATGTCCCCCTGCACCACCACCCCCCAGCATCCAGGGGGACCCTCCACCAGGCCCCCACACATGTCCAACTGATGTCTCCCATCACCCCCACCCCCTAGCACTGTGGGGCACCCTCCACCAGGCCCCCACTCAAGTCCCCCTGCATCCCCAACCCCCAGCATCCAGGGGCACCCTCCATCAGGCCCCCACTCATGTCTCCCATCACCCCCACCCCCCAGCAGTGCAGGGCACCCTCCACCAGGCGCCCACTCATGACCAACTCATGTCTCCCAGCACCCCCACCCCCCAGCATCCAGGGGCACCCTCCACCAGGTCCCCACTCATGTCCCCCTGCACCCCCACCCCCCAGCATCCAGGGGCACCCTCCACCAGGCCCCCACTCATTTCTCCCATCACCCCCACCCCCCAGCAGTGCAGGGCATCCTCCACCAGGCCCCCACTCATGTCTCCCATCACCCCCACCCCCCAGCAGTGCAGGGCACCCTCCACCAGTCCCCCACTCATGTCCCCCTGGACCCCCACCCACCAGCATCCAGAGGCACCCTCCACCAGGCCCCCACTCATGTCTCCCTGCACCCCCAGCCCCCAGCATCCAGGGGCACCCTCCACCAGGCCCCCACTCATGTCTCCCATCACCCCCACCCCCCAGCAGTGCAGGGCACCCTCCACCAGGCCCCCACTCATGACCAACTCATGTCTCCCAGCACCCCCACCCCCCAGCATCCAGGGGCACCTTCCAACAGGTCCCCACTCATGTCCCCCTGCACCCCCACCCCCCAGCATAGAGGGGCACCCTCCACCAGGCCCCCACTCATTTCTCCCATCACCCCACCCCCCAGCAGTGCAGGGCATCCTCCACCAGGCCCCCACTCATGTCTCCCATCACCCCCACCCCCCAGCAGTGCAGGGCACCCTCCACCAGGCCCCCACTCATGTCCCCCTGGACCCCCACCCACCAGCATCCAGAGGCACCATCCACCAGGCCCCCACTCATGTCTCCCTGCACCCCCAGCCCCCAGCATCCAGGGGCACCCTCCACCAGTCCCCCACTCATGTCTCCCAACACCCCCACCCACCAGCATCCAGGGGCACCATCCACCAGGCCCCCACTCATTTCTCCCATCACCCCCACCCCCCAGCAGTGCAGGGCACCCTCCATCAGGCCCCCACTCATGTCCAACTCATGTCTCCCAGCACCCCCACCCCCCAACAGTGCAGGGCACCCTCCACCAGGCCCCGACACATGTCCAACTGATGTCTCCCATCACCCCCACCCCCTAGCACTGTGGGGCACCCTCCACCAGGCCCCCACTCAAGTCCCCCTGCATCCCAAACCCCCAGCATCCAGGGGCACCCTCCATCAGGCCCCCACTCATGTCTCCCATCACCCCCACCCCCCAGCAGTGCAGGGCACCCTCCACCAGGCCCCCACTCATGACCAACTCATGTCTCCCAGCACCCCCACCCCCCAGCATCCAGGGGCACCCTCCATCAGGTCCCCACTCATGTCCCCCTGCACCCCCACCCCCCAGCATCCAGGGGCACCCTCCACCAGGCCCCCACTCATGTCCCCCTGCACCCCCACCCACCAGCATCCAGGGGCACCCTCCACCAGGCCCCCACTCATGTCTCCCATCACCCCCACCCCCAGCAGTGCAGGGCACCCTCCACCAGGCCCCCACTCATGTCCAACTCATGTCTCCCATCACCCCCACCCCCCAGCAGTGCAGGGCACCCTCCACCAGGCCCCCACTCATGTCCCCCTGCACCCCCACCCCCCAGCATTCAGGGGCACCCTCCACCAGGTCCCCACTCATTTCCCCCTGCACCCCCACCCCCACCCCCAGCATCCAGGGGCACCCTCCACCAGGCCCCCACTCATGTCCAACTCATGTCCCCCAGCACCCCCACCCCACAGCAGTGCAGGACACCCTCCACCAGGCCCCCACTCATGTCCAACTCATGTCCCCCTGCACCCCCACCCCCCAGCATCCAGGGGCACCCTCCACCAGGCCCCCACTCATGTCCAACTCATGTCTCCCACCACCCCCACTCCCCAGCAGTGCGGGGCACCCTCCACCAGGCCCCCACTCATGTCCCCCTGCACCCCCACCCACCAGCATCCAGGGGCACCCTCCACCAGGCCCCCACTCATGTCCAACTCATGTCTCCCATCACCCCCACCCACCAGCATCCAGGGGCACCCTCCACCAGGCCCCCACTCATGTCCCCCTGCACCCCCGCCCACCAGCATCCAGGGGCACCCTTCACCAGGCCCCCACTCATGTCTCCCATCACCCCCACCCCCCAGCAGTGCAGGGCACCCTCCACCAGGCCCCCACTCATGTCCAACTCATGTCTCCCATCACCCCCACCCCCCAGCAGTGCAGGGCACCCTCCACCAGGCCCCCACTCATGTCCCCCTGCACCCCCACCCCCCAGCAGTAGAGGGCACCCTCCACTAGGCCCCCACTCATGCCCCCCTTCGCCCCCACCCCCCAGCATCCAGAGGCACCCTCCACCAGGCCCCCACTCATGTCCCCCTGCACCCCCACCCACCAGCATCCAGGGGCACCCTCCACCAGGCACCCACTCATGTCTCCCATCACCCCCACCCTCAGCAGTGCAGGGCACCCTCCACCAGGCCCCCACTCATGTCCAACTCATGTCTCCCATCACCCCCACCCCCCAGCAGTGCAGGACACCCTCCACCAGGCCCCCACTCATGTCCAACTCATGTCTCCCATCACCCCCACCCCCCAGCAGTGCAGGGCACCCTCCACCAGGCCCCCACTCATGTCCCCCTGCACCCCCACCCCCCAGCAGTGCAGGACACCCTCCACCAGGCCCCCACTCATGTCCAACTCATGTCTCCCATCACCCCCACCCCCCAGCAGTGCAGGGCACCCTCCACCAGGCCCCCACTCATGTCCCCCTGCACCCCCACCCCCCAGCAGTGCAGGGCACCCTCCACCAGGTCCCCACTCATGTCCCCCTGCACCCCCACCCCCCAGCATCCAGGGGCAGCCTCCACCATGCCCCCACTCATGTCCCCCTGCACCCCCACCCCCACTTGCCAGCATCCAGGGGCACCCTCCACCAGGCCCCCACTCATGTCCAACTCATGTCCCCCAGCACCCCCACCCACCAGCAGTGCAGGACACCCTCCACCAGGCCCCCACTCATGTCCAACTCATGTCCCCCTGCACCCCCACCCCCCAGCATCCAGGGGCACCCTCCACCAGGCCTCCACTCATGTCTCCCATCACCCCCACCCCCCAGCAGCCAGGGACACCCTCCACCAGGCCCCCACTCATGTCCCCCTGCACCCCCACCCACCAGCATCCAGGGGCACCCTCCACCAGGCCCCCACTCATGTCCAACTCATGTCTCCCATCACCCCCACCCACCAGCATCCAGGGGCACCCTCCACCAGGCCCACACTCATGTCCCCCTGCACCCCCACCCACCAGCATCCAGGGGCACCCTTCAACAGGCCCCCACTCATGTCTCCCGTCACCCCCACCCCCCAGCAGTGCAGGGCACCCTCCACCAGACCCCCACTCATGTCCAACTCATGTCTCCCATCACCCCCACCCCCCAGCAGTGCAGGGCACCCTCCACCAGGCCCCCACTCATGTCCAACTCATGTCTCCCATCACCCCCACCCCCCAGCAGTGCAGGGCACCCTCCACCAGGCCCCCACTCATGTCCCCCTGCACCCCCACCCCCCAGCAGTAGAGGGCACCCTCCACCAGGCCCCCACTCATGTCCCCCTTCGCCCCCAACCCCCAGCATCCAGAGGCACCCTCCACCAGGCCCCCACTCATGTCCCCCTGCACCCCCACCACACAGCATCCAGGGGCACCCTCCACCAGGCCCCCACTCATGTCTCCCATCACCCCCACCCCCCAGCAGTGCAGGGCACCATCCACCAGGCCCCCACTCATGTCCAACTCATGTCTCCCAGCACCCCCACCCCCCAGCAGTGCAGGGCACCCTCCACCAGGCCCCCACTCATGTCCAACTCATGTCCCCCATCACCCCCACCCCCCAGCAGTGCAGGGCACGCTCCACCAGGCCCCCACTCATGTCCCCCTGCACCCCCACCCACCAGCATCCAGGGGCACCCTCCACCAGGCCCCCACTCATATCCAACTCATGTCTCCCATCACCCCCACCCACCAGCATCCAGGGGCACCCTCCACCAGGCCCCCACTCATGTCCCCATGCACCCCCACCCACCAGCATCCAGGGGCACCCTCCACCAGGCCCCCACTCATGTCCCCCTGCACCCCCACCCACCAGCATCCAGGGGCACCCTCCACCAGGCCCCCACTCATGTCTCCCTTCACCCCCACCCCCGAGCAGTGCAGGGCACCCTCCACCAGGCCCCCACTCATGTCCAACTCATGTCTCCCATCACCCCCACCCCCCAACAGTGCAGGGCACCCTCCACTAGGACCCACTCATGTCCAACTCATGTCTCCCATCACCCCCACCACCCAGCAGTGCAGGGCACCCTCCACCAGGCCCCCACTCATGTCCCCCTGCACCCCCACCCCCCAGCAGTTCAGGGCACCCTCCACCAGGCCCCACTCATGTACCCCTGCACCCCCACCCCCCAGCATCCAGGGGCACCCTCCACCAGGCCCCCACGCATGTCCCCCTGCACCCCCACCCCCCAGCAGTGCAGGGCATCCTCCACCAGGCCCCCACTCATGTCCCCCTGGACCCCCACCCACCAGCATCCAGAGGCACCCTCCACCAGGCCCCCACTCATGTCTCCCTGCACCCCCAGCCCCCAGCATCCAGGGGCACCCTCCACCAGGCCCCCACTCATGTCTCCCAGCACCCCCACCCACCAGCATCCAGGGGCACCATCCACCAGGCCCCCACTCATGTCTCCCATCACCCCCACCCCCCAGCAGTGCAGGGCACCCTCCACTAGGCCCCCACTCATGCCCCCCTTCGCCCCCACCCCCCAGCATCCAGAGGCACCCTCCACCAGGCCCCCACTCATGTACCCCTGCACCCCCACCTACCAGCATCCAGGGGCACCCTCCACCAGGCACCCACTCATGTCTCCCATCACCCCCACCCTCAGCAGTGCAGGGCACCCTCCACCAGGCCCCCACTCATGTCCAACTCATGTCTCCCATCACCCCCACCCCCAGCAGTGCAGGGCACCCTCCACCAGGCCCCCACTCATGTCCCCCTGCACCCCCACCCCCCAGCAGTGCAGGGCACCCTCCACCAGGTCCCCACTCATGTCCCCCTGCACCCACACCCCCCAGCATCCAGGGGCACCCTCCACCATGACCCCACTCATGTCCCCCTGCACCACCACCTGCCAGCATCCAGGGGCACCCTCCACCAGGCCCCCACTCATGTCCAACTCATGTCCCCCAGCACCCCCACCCCCCAGCAGTGCAGGACACCCTCCACCAGGCCCCCACTCATGTCCAACTCATGTCCCCCTGCACCCCCACCCCCCAGCATCCAGGGGCACCCTCCACCAGGCCTCCACTCATGTCCAACTCATGTCTCCCACCACACCCACCCCCCAGCAGTGCAGGGCACCCTCCACCAGGCCCCCACTCATGTCCCCCTGCACCCCAACCAACAGCATCCAGGGGCACCCTCCACCAGGCCCCCACTCATGTCCAACTCATGTCTCCCATCACCCCCACCCACCAGCATCCAGGGGCACCCTCCACCAGGCCCCCACTCATGTCCCCCTGCGCCCCCACCCACCAGCATCCAGGGGCACCCTTCACCAGGCACCCACTCATGTCTCCCATCACCCCCAACCCCCAGCAGTGCAGGGCACCCTCCACCAGACCCCCACTCATGTCCAACTCATGTCTCCCATCACCCGCACCCCCCAGCAGTGCAGGGCACCCTCCACCAGGCCCCCACTCATGTCCAACTCATGTCTCCCATCACCCCCACCCCCCAGCAGTGCAGGGCACCCTCCACCAGGCCCCCACTCATGTCCCCCTGCACCCCCACCCCCCAGCAGTAGAGGGCACCCTCCACCAGGCCCCCACTCATGTCCCCCTTCGCCCCCACCCCCCAGCATCCAGAGGCACCCTCCACCAGGCCCCCACTCATGTCTCCCATCACCCCCACCCCCCAGCAGTGCAGGGCACCCTCCACCAGGCCCCCACTCATGTCCAACTCATGTCTCCCAGCACCCCCACCCCCCAGCAGTGCAGGGCACCCTCCACCAGGCCCCCACTCATGTCCAACTCATGTCTCCCACCACCCCCACCCCCCAGCAGTGCAGGGCACGCTCCACCAGGCCCCCACTCATGTCCCCCTGCACCCCCACCCACCAGCATCCAGGGGCACCCTCCACCAGGCCCCCACTCATATCCAACTCATGTCTCCCATCACCCCCACCCACCAGCATCCAGGGGCACCCTCCACCAGGCCCCCACTCATGTCCCCATGCACCCCCACCCACCAGCATCCAGGGGCACCCTCCACCAGGCCCCCACTCATGTCCCCCTGCACCCCCACCCACCAGCATCCAGGGGCACCCTCCAACAGGCCCCCACTCATGTCTCCCTTCACCCCCACCCCCCAGCAGTGCAGGGCACCCTCCACCAGGCCCCCACTCATGTCCAACTCATGTCTCCCATCACCCCCACCCCCCAACAGTGCAGGGCACCCTCCACTAGGACCCACTCATGTCCAACTCATGTCTCCCATCACCCCCACCACCCAGCAGTGCAGGGCACCCTCCACCAGGCCCCCACCCATGTCCCTCTGCACCCCCACCCCCCAGCAGTGCAGGGCACCCTCCACCAGGCCCCCACTCATGTACCCCTGCACCCCCACCCACCAGCATCCAGGGGCACCCTCCACCAGGCCCCCACGCATGTCCCCCTGCACCCCCACCCCCCAGCATCCAGGGACATCCTCCACCAGGCCCCCACTCATGTCTCCCATCACCCCCACCCCCCAGCATTGCAGGGCACCCTCCACCAAGCCCCCACTCATGTCCCCCTGGACCCCCACCCACCAGCATCCAGAGGCACCCTCCACCAGGCCCCCACTCATGTCTCCCTGCACCCCCAGCCCCCAGCATCCAGGGGCACCCTCCACCAGGCCCCCACTCATGTCTCCCAGCACCCCCACCCACCAGCATCCAGGGGCACCATCCACCAGGCCCCCACTCATGTCTCCCATCACCCCCACCCCCCAGCAGTGCAGGGCACCCTCCATCAGGCCCCCACTCATGTCCAACTCATGTCTCCCAGCACCCCCACCCCCCAACAGTGCAGGGCACCCTCCACCAGGCCCCCACACATGTCCAACTGATGTCTCCCATCACCCCCACCCCCTAGCACTGTGGGGCACCCTCCACCAGGCCCCCACTCAAGTCCCCCTGCATCCCCAACCCCCAGCATCCAGGGGCACCCTCCATCAGGCCCCCACTCATGTCTCCCATCACCCCCACCCCCCAGCAGTGCAGGGCACCCTCCACCAGGCCCCCACTCATGACCAACTCATGTCTCCCAGCACCCCCAACCCCCAGCATCCAGGGGCACCCTCCACCAGGTCCCCACTCATGTCCCCCTGCACCCCCACCCCCCAGCATCCAGGGGCACCCTCCACCAGGCCCCCACTCATGTCTCCCATCACCCCCACCCCCCAGCAGTGCAGGGCACCCTCCACCAGGCCCCCACTCATGTCCCCCTGCACCCCCACCCACCAGCATCCAGGGGCACCCTCCACCAGGCCCCCACTCATGTCCCCCTGCACCACCACCCCCCAGCATCCAGGGGGACCCTCCACCAGGCCCCCACACATGTCCAACTGATGTCTCCCATCACCCCCACCCCCTAGCACTGTGGGGCACCCTCCACCAGGCCCCCACTCAAGTCCCCCTGCATCCCCAACCCCCAGCATCCAGGGGCACCCTCCATCAGGCCCCCACTCATGTCTCCCATCACCCCCACCCCCCAGCAGTGCAGGGCACCCTCCACCAGGCCCCCACTCATGACCAACTCATGTCTCCCAGCACCCCCACCCCCCAGCATCCAGGGGCACCCTCCACCAGGTCCCCACTCATGTCCCCCTGCACCCCCACCCCCCAGCATCCAGGGGCACCCTCCACCAGGCCCCCACTCATTTCTCCCATCACCCCCACCCCCCAGCAGTGCAGGGCATCCTCCACCAGGCCCCCACTCATGTCTCCCATCACCCCCACCCCCCAGCAGTGCAGGGCACCCTCCACCAGTCCCCCACTCATGTCCCCCTGGACCCCCACCCACCAGCATCCAGAGGCACCCTCCACCAGGCCCCCACTCATGTCTCCCTGCACCCCCAGCCCCCAGCATCCAGGGGCACCCTCCACCAGGCCCCCACTCATGTCTCCCATCACCCCCACCCCCCAGCAGTGCAGGGCACCCTCCACCAGGCCCCCACTCATGACCAACTCATGTCTCCCAGCACCCCCACCCCCCAGCATCCAGGGGCACCCTCCACCAGGTCCCCACTCATGTCCCCCTGCACCCCCACCCCCCAGCATCCAGGGGCACCCTCCACCAGGCCCCCACTCATTTCTCCCATCACCCCACCCCCCAGCAGTGCAGGGCATCCTCCACCAGGCCCCCACTCATGTCTCCCATCACCCCCACCCCCCAGCAGTGCAGGGCACCCTCCACCAGGCCCCCACTCATGTCCCCCTGGACCCCCACCCACCAGCATCCAGAGGCACCCTCCACCAGGCCCCCACTCATGTCTCCCTGCACCCCCACCCACCAGCATCCAGGGGCACCATCCACCAGGCCCCCACTCATTTCTCCCATCACCCCCACCCCCCAGCAGTGCAGGGCACCCTCCATCAGGCCCCCACTCATGTCCAACTCATGTCTCCCAGCACCCCCACCCCCCAACAGTGCAGGGCACCCTCCACCAGGCCCCGACACATGTCCAACTGATGTCTCCCATCACCCCCACCCCCTAGCACTGTGGGGCACCCTCCACCAGTCCCCCACTCAAGTCCCCCTGCATCCCAAACCCCCAGCATCCAGGGGCACCCTCCATCAGGCCCCCACTCATGTCTCCCATCACCCCACCCCCCAGCAGTGCAGGGCACCCTCCACCAGGCCCCCACTCATGACCAACTCATGTCTCCCAGCACCACCACCCCCCAGCATCCAGGGGCACCCTCCACCAGGTCCCCACTCATGTCCCCCTGCACCCCCACCCCCCAGCATCCAGGGGCACCCTCCACCAGGCCCCCACTCATGTCCCCCTGCACCCCCACCCACCAGCATCCAGGGGCACCCTCCACCAGGCCCCCACTCATGTCTCCCATCACCCCCACCCCCAGCAGTGCAGGGCACCCTCCACCAGGCCCCCACTCATGTCCAACTCATGTCTCCCATCACCCCCACCCCCCAGCAGTGCAGGGCACCCTCCACCAGGCCCCCACTCATGTCCAACTCATGTCCCCCAGCACCCCCACCCCACAGCAGTGCAGGACACCCTCCACCAGGCCCCCACTCATGTCCAACTCATGTCCCCCTGCACCCCCACCCCCCAGCATCCAGGGGCACCCTCCACCAGGCCCCCACTCATGTCCAACTCATGTCTCCCACCACCCCCACTCCCCAGCAGTGCGGGGCACCCTCCACCAGGTCCCCACTCATGTCCCCCTGCACCCCCACCCCCACCCCCAGCATCCAGGGGCACCCTCCACCAGGCCCCCACTCATGTCCAACTCATGTCCCCCAGCACCCCCACCCCACAGCAGTGCAGGACACCCTCCACCAGGCCCCCACTCATGTCCAACTCATGTCCCCCTGCACCCCCACCCCCCAGCATCCAGGGGCACCCTCCACCAGGCCCCCACTCATGTCCAACTCATGTCTCCCACCACCCCCACTCCCCAGCAGTGCGGGGCACCCTCCACCAGGCCCCCACTCATGTCCCCCTGCACCCCCACCCACCAGCATCCAGGGGCACCCTCCACCAGGCTCCCACTCATGTCCAACTCATGTCTCCCATCACCCCCACCCACCAGCATCCAGGGGCACCCTCCACCAGGCCCCCACTCATGTCCCCCTGCACCCCCGCCCACCAGCATCCAGGGGCACCCTTCACCAGGCCCCCACTCATGTCTCCCATCACCCCCACCCCCCAGCAGTGCAGGGCACCCTCCACCAGGCCCCCACTCATGTCCAACTCATGTCTCCCATCACCCCCACCCCCCAGCAGTGCAGGGCACCCTCCACCAGGCCCCCACTCATGTCCCCCTGCACCCCCACCCCCCAGCAGTAGAGGGCACCCTCCACTAGGCCCCCACTCATGCCCCCCTTCGCCCCCACCCCCCAGCATCCAGAGGCACCCTCCACCAGGCCCCCACTCATGTCCCCCTGCACCCCCACCCACCAGCATCCAGGGGCACCCTCCACCAGGCACCCACTCATGTCTCCCATCACCCCCACCCTCAGCAGTGCAGGGCACCCTCCACCAGGCCCCCACTCATGTCCAACTCATGTCTCCCATCACCCCCACCCCCCAGCAGTGCAGGACACCCTCCACCAGGCCCCCACTCATGTCCAACTCATGTCTCCCATCACCCCCACCCCCCAGCAGTGCAGGGCACCCTCCACCAGGCCCCCACTCATGTCCCCCTGCACCCCCACCCCCCAGCAGTGCAGGGCACCCTCCACCAGGTCCCCACTCATGTCCCCCTGCACCCCCACCCCCCAGCATCCAGCGGCAACCTCCACCATGCCCCCACTCATGTCCCCCTGCACCCCCACCCCCACCTGCCAGCATCCAGGGGCACCGTCCACCAGGCCCCCACTCATGTCCAACTCATGTCCCCCAGCACCCCCACCCCCCAGCAGTGCAGGACACCCTCCACCAGGCCCCCACTCATGTCCAACTCATGTCCCCCTGCACCCCCACCCCCCAGCATCCAGGGGCACCCTCCACCAGGCCTCCACTCATGTCCAACTCATGTCTCCCACCACCCCCACCCCCCAGCAGTGCAGGGCACCCTCCACCAGGCCCCCACTCATGTCCCCCTGCACCCCCACCCACCAGCATCCAGGGGCACCCTCCACCAGGCCCCCACTCATGTCCAACTCATGTCTCCCATCACCCCCACCCACCAGCATCCAGGGGCACCCTCCACCAGGCCCCCACTCATGTCCCCCTGCGCCCCCACCCACCAGCATCCAGGGGCACCCTTCACCAGGCCCCCACTCATGTCTCCCATCACCCCCAACCCCCAGCAGTGCAGGGCACCCTCCACCAGACCCCCACTCATGTCCAACTCATGTCTCCCATCACCCCCACCCCCCAGCAGTGCAGGGCACCCTCCACCAGGCCCCCACTCATGTCCAACTCATGTCTCCCATCACCCCCACCCCCCAGCAGTGCAGGGCACCCTCCACCAGGCCCCCACTCATGTCCCCCTGCACCCCCACCCCCCAGCAGTAGAGAGCACCCTCCACCAGGCCCCCACTCATGTCCCCCTTCGCCCCCACCCCCCAGCATCCAGAGGCACCCTCCACCAGGCCCCCACTCATGTCCAACTCATGTCTCCCAGCACCCCCACCCCCCAGCAGTGCAGGGCACCCTCCACCAGGCCCCCACTCATGTCCAACTCATGTCTCCCACCACCCGCACCCCCCAGCAGTGCAGGGCACGCTCCACCAGGCCCCCACTCATGTCCCCCTGCACCCCCACCCACCAGCATCCAGGGGCACCCTCCACCAGGCCACCACTCATATCCAACTCATGTCTCCCATCACCCCCACCCACCAGCATCCAGGGGCACCCTCCACCAGGCCCCCACTCATTTCCCCATGCACCCCCACCCACCAGCATCCAGGGGCACCCTCCACCAGGCCCCCACTCATGTCCCCCTGCACCCCCACCCACCAGCATCCAGGGGCACCCTCCACCAGGCCCCCACTCATGTCTCCCTTCACCCCCACCCCCCAGCAGTGCAGGGCACCCTCCACCAGGCCCCCACTCATGTCCAACTCATGTCTCCCATCACCCCCACCCCCCAACAGTGCAGGGCACCCTCCACTAGGACCCACTCATGTCCAACTCATGTCTCCCATCACCCCCACCACCCAGCAGTGCAGGGCACCCTCCACCAGGCCCCCACCCATGTCCCTCTGCACCCCCACCCCCCAGCAGTGCAGGGCACCCTCCACCAGGCCCCCACTCATGTACCCCTGCACCCCCACCCACCAGCATCCAGGGGCACCCTCCACCAGGCCCCCACGCATGTCCCCCTGCACCCCCACCCCCCAGCATCCAGGGACATCCTCCACCAGGCCCCCACTCATGTCTCCCATCACCCCCACCCCCCAGCATTGCAGGGCACCCTCCACCAAGCCCCCACTCATGTCCCCCTGGACCCCCACCCACCAGCATCCAGAGGCACCCTCCACCAGGCCCCCACTCATGTCTCCCTGCACCCCCAGCCCCCAGCATCCAGGGGCACCCTCCACCAGGCCCCCACTCATGTCTCCCAGCACCCCCACCCACCAGCATCCAGGGGCACCATCCACCAGGCCCCCACTCATGTCTCCCATCACCCCCACCCCCCAGCAGTGCAGGGCACCCTCCATCAGGCCCCCACTCATGTCCAACTCATGTCTCCCAGCACCCCCACCCCCCAACAGTGCAGGGCACCCTCCACCAGGCCCCCACACATGTCCAACTGATGTCTCCCATCACCCCCACCCCCTAGCACTGTGGGGCACCCTCCACCAGGCCCCCACTCAAGTCCCCCTGCATCCCCAACCCCCAGCATCCAGGGGCACCCTCCATCAGGCCCCCACTCATGTCTCCCATCACCCCCACCCCCCAGCAGTGCAGGGCACCCTCCACCAGGCCCCCACTCATGACCAACTCATGTCTCCCAGCACCCCCAACCCCCAGCATCCAGGGGCACCCTCCACCAGGTCCCCACTCATGTCCCCCTGCACCCCCACCCCCCAGCATCCAGGGGCACCCTCCACCAGGCCCCCACTCATGTCTCCCATCACCCCCACCCCCCAGCAGTGCAGGGCACCCTCCACCAGGCCCCCACTCATGTCCCCCTGCACCCCCACCCACCAGCATCCAGGGGCACCCTCCACCAGGCCCCCACTCATGTCCCCCTGCACCACCACCCCCCAGCATCCAGGGGGACCCTCCACCAGGCCCCCACACATGTCCAACTGATGTCTCCCATCACCCCCACCCCCTAGCACTGTGGGGCACCCTCCACCAGGCCCCCACTCAAGTCCCCCTGCAACCCCAACCCCCAGCATCCAGGGGCACCCTCCATCAGGCCCCCACTCATGCTCCCATCACCCCCACCCCCCAGCAGTGCAGGGCACCCTCCACCAGGCCCCCACTCATGACCAACTCATGTCTCCCAGCACCCCCACCCCCCAGCATCCAGGGGCACCCTCCACCAGGTCCCCACTCATGTCCCCCTGCACCCCCACCCCCCAGCATCCAGGGGCACCCTCCACCAGGCCCCCACTCATTTCTCCCATCACCCCCACCCCCCAGCAGTGCAGGGCATCCTCCACCAGGCCCCCACTCATGTCTCCCATCACCCCCACCCCCCAGCAGTGCAGGGCACCCTCCACCAGTCCCCCACTCATGTCCCCCTGGACCCCCACCCACCAGCATCCAGAGGCACCCTCCACCAGGCCCCCACTCATGTCTCCCTGCACCCCCAGCCCCCAGCATCCAGGGGCACCCTCCACCAGGCCCCCACTCATGTCTCCCATCACCCCCACCCCCCAGCAGTGCAGGGCACCCTCCACCAGGCCCCCACTCATGACCAACTCATGTCTCCCAGCACCCCCACCCCCCAGCATCCAGGGGCACCCTCCACCAGGTCCCCACTCATGTCCCCCTGCACCCCCACCCCCCAGCATCCAGGGGCACCCTCCACCAGGCCCCCACTCATTTCTCCCATCACCCCACCCCCCAGCAGTGCAGGGCATCCTCCACCAGGCCCCCACTCATGTCTCCCATCACCCCCACCCCCCAGCAGTGCAGGGCACCCTCCACCAGGCCCCCACTCATGTCCCCCTGGACCCCCACCCACCAGCATCCAGAGGCACCCTCCACCAGGCCCCCACTCATGTCTCCCTGCACCCCCACCCACCAGCATCCAGGGGCACCATCCACCAGGCCCCCACTCATTTCTCCCATCACCCCCACCCCCCCAGCAGTGCAGGGCACCCTCCATCAGGCCCCGACACATGTCCAACTGATGTCTCCCATCACCCCCACCCCCTAGCACTGTGGGGCACCCTCCACCAGGCCCCCACTCAAGTCCCCCTGCATCCCAAACCCCCAGCATCCAGGGGCACCCTCCATCAGGCCCCCACTCATGTCTCCCATCACCCCCACCCCCCAGCAGTGCAGGGCACCCTCCACCAGGCCCCCACTCATGACCAACTCATGTCTCCCAGCACCCCCACCCCCCAGCATCCAGGGGCACCCTCCACCAGGTCCCCACTCATGTCCCCCTGCACCCCCACCCCCCAGCATCCAGGGGCACCCTCCACCAGGCCCCCACTCATGTCCCCCTGCACCCCCACCCACCAGCATCCAGGGGCACCCTCCACCAGGCCCCCACTCATGTCTCCCATCACCCCCACCCCCAGCAGTGCAGGGCACCCTCCACCAGGCCCCCACTCATGTCCAACTCATGTCTCCCATCACCCCCACCCCCCAGCAGTGCAGGGCACCCTCCACCAGGCCCCCACTCATGTCCCCCTGCACCCCCACCCCCCAGCATTCAGGGGCACCCTCCACCAGGTCCCCACTCATGTCCCCCTGCACCCCCACCCCCACCCCCAGCATCCAGGGGCACCCTCCACCAGGCCCCCACTCATGTCCAACTCATGTCCCCCAGCACCCCCACCCCACAGCAGTGCAGGACACCCTCCACCAGGCCCCCACTCATGTCCAACTCATGTCCCCCTGCACCCCCACCCCCCAGCATCCAGGGGCACCCTCCACCAGGCCCCCACTCATGTCCAACTCATGTCTCCCACCACCCCCACTCCCCAGCAGTGCGGGGCACCCTCCACCAGGCCCCCACTCATGTCCCCCTGCACCCCCACCCACCAGCATCCAGGGGCACCCTCCACCAGGCTCCCACTCATGTCCAACTCATGTCTCCCATCACCCCCACCCACCAGCATCCAGGGGCACCCTCCACCAGGCCCCCACTCATGTCCCCCTGCACCCCCGCCCACCAGCATCCAGGGGCACCCTTCACCAGGCCCCCACTCATGTCTCCCATCACCCCCACCCCCCAGCAGTGCAGGGCACCCTCCACCAGGCCCCCACTCATGTCCAACTCATGTCTCCCATCACCCCCACCCCCCAGCAGTGCAGGGCACCCTCCACCAGGCCCCCACTCATGTCCCCCTGCACCCCCACCCCCCAGCAGTAGAGGGCACCCTCCACTAGGCCCCCACTCATGCCCCCCTTCGCCCCCACCCCCCAGCATCCAGAGGCACCCTCCACCAGGCCCCCACTCATGTCCCCCTGCACCCCCACCCACCAGCATCCAGGGGCACCCTCCACCAGGCACCCACTCATGTCTCCCATCACCCCCACCCTCAGCAGTGCAGGGCACCCTCCACCAGGCCCCCACTCATGTCCAACTCATGTCTCCCATCACCCCCACCCCCCAGCAGTGCAGGACACCCTCCACCAGGCCCCCACTCATGTCCAACTCATGTCTCCCATCACCCCCACCCCCCAGCAGTGCAGGGCACCCTCCACCAGGCCCCCACTCATGTCCCCCTGCACCCCCACCCCCCAGCAGTGCAGGGCACCCTCCACCAGGTCCCCACTCATGTCCCCCTGCACCCCCACCCCCCAGCATCCAGCGGCAACCTCCACCATGCCCCCACTCATGTCCCCCTGCACCCCCACCCCCACCTGCCAGCATCCAGGGGCACCGTCCACCAGGCCCCCACTCATGTCCAACTCATGTCCCCCAGCACCCCCACCCCCCAGCAGTGCAGGACACCCTCCACCAGGCCCCCACTCATGTCCAACTCATGTCCCCCTGCACCCCCACCCCCCAGCATCCAGGGGCACCCTCCACCAGGCCTCCACTCATGTCCAACTCATGTCTCCCACCACCCCCACCCCCCAGCAGTGCAGGGCACCCTCCACCAGGCCCCCACTCATGTCCCCCTGCACCCCCACCCACCAGCATCCAGGGGCACCCTCCACCAGGCCCCCACTCATGTCCAACTCATGTCTCCCATCACCCCCACCCACCAGCATCCAGGGGCACCCTCCACCAGGCCCCCACTCATGTCCCCCTGCGCCCCCACCCACCAGCATCCAGGGGCACCCTTCACCAGGCCCCCACTCATGTCTCCCATCACCCCCAACCCCCAGCAGTGCAGGGCACCCTCCACCAGACCCCCACTCATGTCCAACTCATGTCTCCCATCACCCCCACCCCCCAGCAGTGCAGGGCACCCTCCACCAGGCCCCCACTCATGTCCAACTCATGCCTCCCATCACCCCCACCCCCCAGCAGTGCAGGGCACCCTCCACCAGGCCCCCACTCATGTCCCCCTGCACCCCCACCCCCCAGCAGTAGAGAGCACCCTCCACCAGGCCCCCACTCATGTCCCCCTTCGCCCCCACCCCCCAGCATCCAGAGGCACCCTCCACCAGGCCCCCACTCATGTCCAACTCATGTCTCCCAGCACCCCCACCCCCCAGCAGTGCAGGGCACCCTCCACCAGGCCCCCACTCATGTCCAACTCATGTCTCCCACCACCCGCACCCCCCAGCAGTGCAGGGCACGCTCCACCAGGCCCCCACTCATGTCCCCCTGCACCCCCACCCACCAGCATCCAGGGGCACCCTCCACCAGGCCACCACTCATATCCAACTCATGTCTCCCATCACCCCCACCCACCAGCATCCAGGGGCACCCTCCACCAGGCCCCCACTCATTTCCCCATGCACCCCCACCCACCAGCATCCAGGGGCACCCTCCACCAGGCCCCCACTCATGTCCCCCTGCACCCCCACCCACCAGCATCCAGGGGCACCCTCCACCAGGCCCCCACTCATGTCTCCCTTCACCCCCACCCCCCAGCAGTGCAGGGCACCCTCCACCAGGCCCCCACTCATGTCCAACTCATGTCTCCCATCACCCCCACCCCCCAACAGTGCAGGGCACCCTCCACTAGGACCCACTCATGTCCAACTCATGTCTCCCATCACCCCCACCACCCAGCAGTGCAGGGCACCCTCCACCAGGCCCCCACTCATGTCCCCCTGCACCCCCACCCCCCAGCAGTGCAGGGCACCCTCCACCAGACCCCCACTCATGTACCCCTGCACCCCCACCCACCAGCATCCAGGGGCACCCTCCACCAGGCCCCCACGCATGTCCCCCTGCACCCCCACCCCCCAGCATCCAGGGGCATCCTCCACCAGGCCCCCACTCATGTCTCCCATCACCCCCACCCCCCAGCATTGCAGGGCACCCTCCACCAGGCCCCCACTCATGTCCCCCTGGACCCCCACCCACCAGCATCCAGAGGCACCCTCCACCAGGCCCCCACTCATGTCTCCCTGCACCCCCAGCCCCCAGCATCCAGGGGCACCCTCCACCAGGCCCCCACTCATGTCTCCCAGCACCCCCACCCACCAGCATCCAGGGGCACCATCCACCAGGCCCCCACTCATGTCTCCCATCACCCCCACCCCCCAGCAGTGCAGGGCACCCTCCACCAGGCCCCCACACATGTCCAACTGATGTCTCCCATCACCCCCACCCCCTAGCACTGTGGGGCACCCTCCACCAGGCCCCCACTCAAGTCCCCCTGCATCCCCAACCCCCAGCATCCAGGGGCACCCTCCATCAGGCCCCCACTCATGTCTCCCATCACCCCCACCCCCCAGCAGTGCAGGGCACCCTCCACCAGGCCCCCACTCATGACCAACTCATGTCTCCCAGCACCCCCAACCCCCAGCATCCAGGGGCACCCTCCACCAGGTCCCCACTCATGTCCCCCTGCACCCCCACCCCCCAGCATCCAGGGGCACCCTCCACCAGGCCCCCACTCATGTCTCCCTGCACCCCCACCACCCACCAGTCAGGGGCACCCTCCACCAGGCCCCCACTCATGTCTCCCAGCACCCCCAACCCCCCAGCATCCAGGGGCACCCTCCACCAGGCCCCCACTCATGTCTCCCAGCACCCCCACCCACCAGCATCCAGGGGCACCCTCCACCAGGCCCCCACTAATGTCTCCCATCACCCCCACCCCCCAGCAGTGCAGGGCACCCTCCACAAGGCCCCCACTCATGTCCAACTCATGTCTCCCAGCACCCCTACCCCCCAGCAGTGCAGGGCATCCTCCAGCAGGCCCCCACTCATGTCCAACTCATGTCTCCCATCACCCCCACCCCCAGCACTGTGGGGCACCCTCCACCAGGCCCCCACTCATGTCCCCCTGCACCCCCACCCCCCAGCATCCAGGGGCACCCTCCACCAGGCCCCCACTCATGCCTCCCATCACCCCCACCCCCCAGCAGTGCAGGGCACCCTCCACCAGGCCCCCACTCATGTCCAACTCATGTCTCCCAGCACCCCCACCCCCCAGCAGTGCAGGGCACCCTCCACCAGGCCCCCACTCATGTCCAACTCATGTCTCCCTGCACCCCCAGCCCCCAGCATCCAGGGGCACCCTCCACCAGGCCCCCACTCATGTCTCCCAGCACCCCCACCCACCAGCATCCAGGGGCACCATCCACCAGGCCCCCACTCATGTCTCCCATCACCCCCACCCCCCAGCAGTGCAGGGCACCCTCCATCAGGCCCCCACTCATGTCCAACTCATGTCTCCCAGCACCCCCACCCCCCAACAGTGCAGGGCACCCTCCACCAGGCCCCCACACATGTCCAACTGATGTCTCCCATCACCCCCACCCCCTAGCACTGTGGGGCACCCTCCACCAGGCCCCCACTCAAGTCCCCCTGCATCCCCAACCCCCAGCATCCAGGGGCACCCTCCATCAGGCCCCCACTCATGTCTCCAATCACCCCCACCCCCCAGCAGTGCAGGGCACCCTCCACCAGGCCCCCACTCATGACCAACTCATGTCTCCCAGCACCCCCACCCCCCAGCATCCAGGGGCACCCTCCACCAGGTCCCCACTCATGTCCCCCTGCACCCCCACCCCCCAGCATCCAGGGGCACCCTCCACCAGGCCCCCACTCATTTCTCCCATCACCCCCACCCCCCAGCAGTGCAGGGCATCCTCCACCAGGCCCCCACTCATGTCTCCCATCACCCCCACCCCCCAGCAGTGCAGGGCACCCTCCACCAGTCCCCCACTCATGTCCCCCTGGACCCCCACCCACCAGCATCCAGAGGCACCCTCCACCAGGCCCCCACTCATGTCTCCCTGCACCCCCAGCCCCCAGCATCCAGGGGCACCCTCCACCAGGCCCCCACTCATGTCTCCCATGATCTGACACTGGGTAACCGACTAAAAGAGTGAAAAACTGTCATTTGTGAACCGAAACTCTTAAGAAGATGGGACTTGAACAGATACGTACTTTATTTAATTTGGGATGTAAATATGTAGTATTAGTAAGTTGGTGATATTATAAATATGCTTTTTGTGAAAAATAAGATATAGTGTACAGAAACAAAGGGGAGGGTTTTCTCCCTGGACCATAAACATGACACATCATGACACACTGTTCCTTCTCAAATCAGGAGAGAGGGAATACTTGGACCAATCGGTTTCCTAGAGGGTGGGCATAGTATGATCAGCCTATCCACCCCCTTGGGGAATACATAAATATTGACTGTTGAGGGCCCAGCGACAGACACACATACACCCATCAACTGATCTACTCGCGAAGCGCTCTGAAGGAGAATCCAGATCCACACTCCAGAACTCTGAAGCAGAAGGCCCAATCCTAAAGCTGAACCCTTCTCAGCTGGCCTTTAAAATCTTGCAACCTGATTTTAACCCCAAACTTCCGAGGGGCACAACCAATTCAACAGCCGGGCTTGTGCTGTTTTTCTGCTTCTGGCCAAGAACCTGCTTGAACCCAGAGA